>NC_064440.1:17320536-17425536 GCF_023343835.1 Lagopus muta | reverse complement strand
AAATGATCACCTAATATCAAAACAGATACAGTTTCAGAAATTTAAAGTATCACTGTGGCAGTTGCAGTGGAACAAGTTTCATTTTGTGAATGAAAGATGAAAGATTTTTCATAAAAATGAAATTTTGAAGAATTTTCAGTTATTTGTTTGCTCATTGCTGGCTTTAAAATAAAAACACTGTTTATTTCTTCAATGGCTTTTAAATTGTAAGCAACACATAGCAGAGGCCCACTTCCCAGATTAGATCTAATGAATCTTAATTAGAACGTCAATGTACAATAATTTTAAAAGAAATTTAATATGTTCTTTTATAAGCATTGTTTGTTGTTTGCTTGTTTTTCCTTTTGTTTTCCTAGTAAATGTCCAGAAGAGTTTATCTGTGTGAAAGCAGGTAAAAACCCCAACTATGGTTATACTAGCTTTGACACATTCAGTTGGGCTTTCTTGTCCCTGTTTCGACTTATGACACAGGACTACTGGGAAAATCTTTATCAGCTGGTGAGTAAATAGTAAAAATTATTTAGTGTCTGACTGTCCCCAAAACAGACATGGAAAGGACCTTTGTTCATGTTATATATCACAGCTATAAACAGCAGCTGAGTAAGTGCAGCTTTTAGAAACAAATTCAGTTGCAGAATTAAGCAGTTACGGGCACTTTGTACAAAATCTGTACATAGTTTCTGAGTTCTGAGTAGGTACACAAGGGTTTTTTGTTCATCGCCTTCGGTTTTTTCAGTGTTATGTTCTCTGACAGCAAAATGCAAATGAATCTTAATTTGTGCACCTTTAATCCTGTTATTGATTACTTAAAAGATGCACTTTGTATAAGCTAATTTTCTTACCACAGTTTTCCATTACATAGCATGTGAAAATTTGTTAGTTGTAATAAGCATTATCTTTAAAATTATTTATTCATTTGTGCCATCTTTAACTCTTTTTTTTATTCCAAGTGGAAGGCATGCTAACATGCTTCAAGTGTACTAAGCATCCAATCTTTGATGTGTGATTTACATTAATTACACCGATCACACTTCTTTCTCAAGACTATTAGGCTTTAAAGTAGGTTTGCCACAAAGCAACATGATCCTTAATTTTTTTCATATATATTAAAGCTTCTTTTGTTTTCATTGCTTTGTAATTCAGATAATTTTATATAATACTACAGACAGAAGGACAACTGAATTTTAGTTTTGCACTTTTCATACTTAGTGTTTCTGAATAGTAGAATTGATGCTTGTCTTCACCAAGAATTATTTTTCTTCTTCTCTTCTAGACGTTACGAGCTGTTGGCAAAACATACATGATATTTTTCGTTCTGGTTATTTTTCTGGGTTCCTTTTATTTGATTAACTTGATTTTGGCTGTGGTTGCCATGGCCTATGAAGAACAAAATCAAGCAACTATGGTTGAAGCAGAACAGAGGGAGGCAGACTTGCAGCAGATGCTTGAACAGCTAAAGAGGCAGCAAGAGGAAGCTGAGGTATTTTTTAAAAGAAAAATACCTGCCTTTTTTCCAAACACAAATCTATCTAGGCTTTTGTCACATATTTACAAGTCATGATACAAACTTCAGAAATAAACACTATGGCATTCTTGAAGGATTTTGTAATTTTAAAGCATCTGGTAGTTCAGATATCCTTTTAATGTTACATTAAAATGTTTATTTTGACAGGCAATAGTGGCAGCTGCAGCAGAGATGACAGAGTTTGGTGGTGAAAGTGGACCTTCAGACAGTTCTTCTGAAGCATCCAAGCTTAGCTCAAAAAGTGCCAAAGAAAGGAGAAATAGACGGAAGAAAAGAAGGCAGAGGGAGCATTCTGGAGAAGAGGATAACATGAAAGATACAAAGCTTTCAAAATCTGAGTCAGATGGCAGTGTGAGAAGGAAAGGTTTCAGATTTTCTTTTGATGGCAATAAACTTGCTTATGGGACCCGGCTCACATCACCCCACCAGGTGCTGTGAATCATTCTGTTTTATTGTTTGGATTTGTGAGATAATTGTAATATTAAGAAAACTTCACTGTAAAATTGCAAAGTAATACAACATAGGAAAAGAATTTTCATTATTTTAAGTACTAACTGCATCTTGCAAGTGTCATTTTATAGTTTGAAATTGGGTGGTTCTCAGCGGGGTGCATGGCAGTATAGCATTTTCATTGTTCATTTGAAATAACAAATCGTTGGTAATTCATAAAAGGAAAGTTTAAATGTAATATATCAATGTAGAAGACTATGGATATGAAGCACTTGATATCTTTTAACATAATACATGGTCTATGTGGATCATTAGAATTCCTAAAATCTTTATTTCTTCTCTAATAGAGAAATAGAAATTGCTGTGGCCTCATGCATATTCACCTTCTGTTCTCCAAAAAAGTGTTTTACGTGTACTGTAAATTTACCTATTCAGATAATTCTCATCTCTCATGCATGCGTCCGAAGTGTACCTATGGTACTGTATTAAGAATAAAGATGGAAAATTCCTGGGGAATATAAATTAATATTATGGATATCCATACTGTATATTATAAATCCTCAGCCAGTGTATTTGTTTGTTTCTTTTACAGTCTTTACTAAGCATTCGTGGCTCCCTGTTTTCCCCCAGACGTAGTAGCAGAACAAGTCTTTTCAGTTTTAGAGATCATGGAAAAGAGATAGGATCTGAAAATGACTTTGCTGATGATGAACACAGCACATTTGACGATAACGGAAGCAGAAGAGGTTCTCTTTTTGTACCACTGAGACACAGTGAACGACGTGGTAGTAATATTAGTCAAGCCAGCAGATCGTCAAGAAAGCTGACAATGTTTCCAGTGAATGGGAAGATGCATAGCACTGTGGATTGCAATGGAGTGGTTTCTTTAGTGGATAGACCTCCATGTCTCCTGTCGCCTACAGGGCAGTTTCTGCCAGAGGTGACAATAGACAAACCAACAACTGATGACAATGTAAGGAAATTTTTTGTACCCCAGATTTTGTGATATTTCCTCATTGCACCAGAGAATGTTGTGTTGAAATGGAATGCTTTGGGGGGGTGATCGAGAGATTCTGAATGCCTTTGTACGTCTTACTGTAATGAAAATGTTCTTAAATTGATTCACTCAAAAGTAAGAAGCGTGAAAATGAAAGAGAACAAAATAACATATTTTTGTATACCTGCATAGCAAGTAAAGAGATGCATGCATCTCTATACTGAATAAAAATAATGTTGCACTGCTGAATCTGTTTCAGAATCCAGAATTAGGGTAGTCAACATTCTAAACTCTGCATATTCTTCATTTGTTATTTAGATTTTTTTTTTCCTTGTAGTTTTGGCTGCCATTTAAAAGTATTTCCTAATTCTCTGCCAGTAATCTGCTTGCCTTTACTTTTTTTTCCTCACCATATATTATGGAAATGTAGCATAGCCTTTTGGATTATGTTCTAATACTCCGAAATACATTTTTCTGAGTCTCAGAGATTATCTGAGTTTCTCACTGCCTAGGATCAGACTCTAATTAAAGAATTTTACGTGCAAATTCATCACTTTCTCCCTCTGGTCAGTCTTCTGTTTTGCCTGAATCTGCTTTTATGAATGGTTTGGTCCCGAAAACAAAGAAGTTTTACCTGGGTCCCAGCATCTGAATGTACGTCAGCGAGATTACTTAAAGTTATAACCTTCTTGAATTCTCTCAGACTTTCATTTTCATACATTTATTTAATGTATGAATAGGTCCATCCATGCTTGCACATCCAAAACTTTCTTTTAATTGAGATGTATGAATGATAGAATTCAGATTTGTAACTTCAGTTTTATACGATAAAATTTATGTATATATATATATATCCATTTAGAGGGTCAGATAGGTCAGTCTTCTGTGATTTCTTATGTTGAAATTTGTAAAATCAATCAGATTATAGCTGTTTAATGTATAGATATATTTAGTTTTTAAGAATAAGATCCAGACTGATCTGTAGAAGTTACTTTTAGAGAATAATTGTTATTGCAGAAATTTCCTTAAATAAATCACTTATTATAAGTATCTTATGATCAAGCTGGTTTGGAATTGAAGTATTGATAAAGAAAGCATGAAACTGGGAGCTCTGATTTTTTTGTGTTTTTTTTTTGTTTGTTTTTGTTTTTGTTTTTTGTTTTGATTTGTTTTGTTTTCTGGTTCCCATGCTGTAACAGGTTGGATTTGTTTCTTTGGCAAAGAAGCTTACTTGTGTTTAGTATGAAGTTAATGGTAATTAATTATAATACAGTAGTGACTTGGAAATCAAATACCAAAACTGCTTTTTAGTACTTTATAAGTTACTTAACAGTATTCAGAAGTATAATATGAAAATACCCACTTAAAAAGCAAATACCAGGTTTATGTTGCAGTGGAAAAAATTCTAATGTAATTGCACAAACAGGAAGTTGCATATATTTATGAATTCAGTGAAACTGAAGAGTCTTTCTGATACCTATTCTTTCAGTATTTCTAAAGGTGAATTTAGTTTATCCTCCTCCTCTACCTAATTCTGTTTGTTTCATAGAGTACTACTACAGAAATGGAAATAAAAAAGAGACGTTCAAGCTCATATCAAATACCGATGGATTTGCTGGAGGATCCCAATCTAAGACAAAGAGCCATGAGTATAGCTGGCATCATCACAAGTACAATGGAAGGTGTGTTATAACTGCAGATAAGTGAATTTTCTTGGCATAGTCATAGGTCTGCATGTATTGTATCACTTGCAAGTATAGCGGGCAAAAAAATAAATAGCCCTTGAAGATAATTGATAGGAGGGAAGTGCATGTACATAGTTAAAGAAGTGAAGGAATCTGATAGGTAGGCTAAGCTAAAAACATAACAGATAAAATGTAAGTGTTCTGTACTAGTTCACACAAGAAGAAACTTCTTTATTTTGAGGGTGACAGAGAACTGGAACAGGCGGAAAAGAGACGTGGTGGAGTCTCCTTCTCTGGAGATACTCAAAACGCACCAGGACAATTTTGTGTGCAACCTACACCACGGAACTTGCTTTGTGGAGGAGGCTGGATGAGATGATCTCCAGAAATCCCTTCCAACTCTTACAGTTCTGTGATTAATATTTAGCAATAGAGTTACTGAAAGAATTATTCTACTAACTATAAGAAGATAATATTGAAATAAAGATTAGGCCTTAGTTAAAAGAGAGATTTTTTTTTGTAGGATTATTTGAAAGTGACATTATTAGTAACAACACTCTTGAAAAAGCTTGATATGTTTTCAAAAACTGAAATTAATATTATTTTTCTTGAAAGTAATTAAGCTGATGTTTGTGATGATTATGATGTTGAAGTTTTACTGAGTAAAGTATCTCTACATATAATGATAAATTTTGAAACCAAGGTTGTTATAAGAAGACAACTTTTTCAACTTTTACTAAAAATTCTTAAATGTTTTTCTTCTATTTTTATAGTACTTTATCAGTCTGCAACTATATCTAAGTTGAAGATTCCTCCGAACATCATTAATGACTCAGGGATATATACATGAAAAAGCAATTAAAACAAAAAATACTTCATTCACAACTTGTTTGCTCTGCTTTCTTTTTCTTTTTTTCTTTTTTTCTTTGTTTTTTTTTTTTTCTCCCTAGAACTCGAAGAATCCAGACAAAAATGTCCACCCTGCTGGTATAAGTTTGCCCACACATACTTAATTTGGAATTGTTGTGAGTTTTGGTTAAAAGTGAAGAGTGTAGTTTCATTTATTGTAATGGACCCAATTGTTGATCTGGCTATCACTATTTGCATAATTTTAAACACACTGTTTATGGCCTTGGAGCATTATCCAATGACGGAGACTTTTAACAATACACTTAAAGTAGGAAATCAGGTAAGTCCATCAAACTACATTATTTGATGCAATCTGAATATATAATTGAATAAAAATGAATTCTATTTAAAGGAGAAAGTATTATTAAAGTATTATCATCTCAAAAAAACCCAGAACAAAACAAAACACATGTTTAAGGTTTTATTGCACTAAATGTAGTTGAAAAATAATACTTGAGGTAATTGCATTAAAAAGTATAGTTTCCATTACTGACATTCCTGCAAATATTTTTCATTGATCAGATTTTGGATGGTAGAAAACAAAAGAAGAAATCTGATTTGATTTTATTCAGCATTACAAGAAACAAAGGTGCTAAATTAGATCCTTTCTACTGTAAGCATCATTAATGACAAAGTTGCTCCAAAAATAATGCCTTCACTCTTTATTATGTTGGCTCACAACATCAGTAGCAGACATTGGTGGTATGGTTATAAAGGTTGAATCTTTCCACCATTATTTCATTACATTTTGTTGCTTGTGACATTTGGCAGCAAAGGGGCAGTCTGACATGGGAGTATGAAACAAAGGTGTGTAACTAACTTCCCCCATGTGAAAAAATTGTGCCCATTGCCATTCATCAGTGTTTTCTGAATGTTTGTCGAGACCTGCCAGTGGATGTGAGGGCAGTGAGACAGAGGATGGTGCATTTCAACAGTGATGACAGTGATGTGAAAGATAAGCCATATTCTGGATGGCCATGCACACACAGGTGAAGAACATCTTGAGCAGCTTGTCTGTAGAAATCTACAGATTATGATCAGGGAGCTGTGTACGGACCTGAATATCAGCTCCAAACTGTTGGAAACATGGTGGCAACATTAGAATACTGCGAAGTTTGTTTCAGCTGGGTCCAACAAATACACAGAAGCAAAAAGTGTATCATGTGTCGGTTTTTCAGGGCCTATTGAACCAATACAAGGTTGAAGGTCACAGTTTCTTGGATTGCATTGTTAACAGTGACAAGATGTGGTGTCACCACTATCAGCCAGTCAAAACAGCAGTCAGCAGTGTGGCTATGTATGGATTCCCCACTCAATAAAAAGTTCAAGATGCACTTTGCCATCAGCATGGAAAGTGATCTCCACTGCCTTTTGGGATGTGAATGGGATGATCCTTCTGGATTTCCTGGAAACTGGAGAAGCCATTAACTCTGACTGCTGCATTGCAGTGCTGACCAAGGTGAACATTCGTACTTCCAGAGAAGAAGACAGCCTTCCTCTTGCAACACAGTAGTGCCAGACCCCATTTTGAAGACAGTGGAGCATGTTGCCAATCTAGTCTGAACTATCCTACCACACACACATCTTATTTTCCAGATTCGGTACGTTTTAGCTTCCATCTTCTTGAGCTGAAGAAAGATGGACTGCATGGGCAACATTTTCCTTGCAACAACACTATCACAGCAGCTCTGTAACAGTGGGCCTGCTGGTGCAGATTTTTGCTAGTGTGGCATGTAGTCTTTTGTTCATTGCTGGAGAAAATTCATAGGTAATGACGATGGCTATGTTGAAAAATACTGTTTTGTATCTGAGAATGTGCTCCATCAAATAGTGTTATTGTGCTCTTTGTATCTCTTGTACTTTTCATGGAAGCAGATAGGAGGCATTACTTTTGGAGGAACTTACGAAAGACCAGAAGTGTTGGATATTACTTTACTATTTTGCACTGGTATTTTTCTTATTATCTTTGTATTTAAGAGCGTTGCTTTGACTGATCCATAACAATTGGAATACAAAGAACTTGTGTTTTATATTGAGTGTATGTAAATACAGATGTTTTTTTTCCCCACAAAACAGGTCTGCAGGTGGCTTCGGTTGTTTTCGTATTTTTATAATGGAAATACTACAGGTCATCTGCTGTACTTCTCACCTATGCTTATTATAAGTGTTAATTCTTATTATTGCAGTGTAGCAAAATCATAATTCTAGTACAGCCTAGTTGAGAATATATTCAGCTTTGTTTGCAAAGTTGTTAATGTCAGCACTTACTTGAATAGTATCCAGGTGTTTTTTAGCAAATATAGATGTTGTTCATTTGTACTTGTATAGTGTCAGCAGTTGTTTTTTTTTTTTTTTTTTGCTTTTTGAACTGTTTTAAAGTTTACTGAATATTCTTGATTTTTTAAAAATATAATTTATCTTTCTAGTAAAACGTGATTGATGTGGCTCTATAGATGCAGGTGGGCACACATTTACAGTAAATACAATGGATTTCCTCTCTTTTCAGAAGCATTGTATGCTTCCTCTGTATCCTGTCAGAAGCAGAGAAGTTTAACTTCAAACGTGAGCCTTGACAAAATTGGCCTTTTTTTTTTGCAGTTAGCAAAGAGGAGGCATCCACATTGTCACTGTGAATTCTGAAGAACTGATTTAATAGCATATCACTCTCCACTTTATGGTCATTTCATATATCTTCTACAATTTAGTTAAAGCAGCTTCCATTCTGGCAAGGTAATCTATCTTGCTGGGAAATATTCCTTTATTTAGACATAGAACAGATGGGGAGCAAACAGGAGGTACATTAGAGATGGTTTATTCTTCACAAGATACTAAATGCATCTCAAGCTTAACTGAAAGTTAATCAAATTGCACTGCAGCTCATTTTGATTTTGACACTTTTCTTCTCTGCAATAATTTTCCTTACTGATGTTCTGCTGTAAGAAAGTTGTCATGTTTAAGTTGTTCTTTGTCGTCTGGTTCAGCTAATTTGTAATCATTTATAAATTAGTAATACATATTCTTCTTTTAGGTTTTTACTGGAATTTTTGCAGCAGAAATGGTTCTCAAGATAATTGCCATGGATCCTTTTTATTATTTCCAAGTTGGCTGGAATATTTTTGATAGCTTTATAGTTACCCTCAGTTTGGTGGAGCTTTTTCTGGCAAATGTGGATGGATTATCTGTTCTACGATCGTTCAGATTGGTAAATAAATTAATGATTAAATGATATTTGCTAATGCATTATGTGTAGTAAATTTTAATTTTACGTATGCAAATAGAATTGTAATTTATACACTAATATATTGCTAATAATTACATAGTACTGGTTTTTTTCTGAAGTGTCACAGGCTATCTCAGCAAACAGGTTTTACGAAATGATTTACCATTGAATAGCATATGCTATTTTATGGTTCAGAAGCAGCAGTGTTTTTCAAGGAAAAGAGGCGTAATATTACTGTAATTATATTAATGTGGTTGGGCAACACTACAGTGTGCATATAATTTACTGTATATTGAGAGAGGATGTAAATAAATAAACATTTGTAGTCTTGTTTGATGCCATATCTGAAAGTTACCAAAAAAGTAACTTTTCTTTTAAAATGTAGGATTTATAAATTTCATAAATTAATCTTTAAAGGATATCTTTATGCCCTTTAGAAAAATGAATGCTTTCTTATAATATATTTCTGTAGTATTTTTGTAACTGCTTCAAATAATGTCTCTGTATTTTCATTTTTCAGCTTCGAGTTTTCAAGTTGGCAAAATCTTGGCCAACTCTAAATATGCTGATTAAGATTATTGGCAACTCAGTGGGGGCTTTGGGTAATTTGACCCTGGTATTGGCCATCGTTGTGTTCATTTTTGCTGTGGTTGGGATGCAGCTGTTTGGGAAATACTACAAGGAATGTGTCTGCAAGATCTCTAGCGACTGCGAACTTCCACGCTGGCACATGCATGACTTTTTCCACTCTTTCTTGATTGTATTCCGAGTGCTGTGTGGAGAATGGATAGAAACGATGTGGGACTGCATGGAGGTTGCAGGGCAGCCTATGTGCCTTACTGTCTTCATGATGGTCATGGTGATTGGAAACCTAGTGGTATGTAGCCAAAATAAATCAAGAATTCATGTAGAGAAAGAATAATAATGAAACAAGTAATGAAGCAGTTTTGTAGCATTAAATGTATTACTTAAATGTTTTTTTATGATTTTGAGTACTGAGAATATGGATTCTGCATGTTATATATTTCTGATCATAAGTAAAATCCTCAAAATGGAGGCTGGATCTCAGGGTAAAATTCAGGGGATATGAGTGAGGAGGAGAAGCATCATGTGTTCAGGGCTTTGTGGACTAATCTGGTTACTTAGAGTAGCATAGGCACGACAAATATTCACCTTGGATAGGAGTTTGCCATTGGCACAAGCAGACTTAAGAGGGCATTTTCTTCCTAGTCAGTGATGGCACCACTTGAAATTACACATAGCCAGTTGTTTTCTTTTTTTTCTTTCCTGTCCAAAAGACTGCTTTAAAGTTCTTTTACTCTGAAGTTCAATCCATTTTGAACCCTACTTACTTCTGACTTTTTACACTGGGGGGGGAAAGAAAATTTGAGTAGGAAAGCAGTAGTATTGCTTAAAAAAACAGATTCAAATACTTCACATTTACTTTCACTCCTATTCATTTTTTTGCTTCCCAATTCTTAAGTGCTTTTTACAAACACTTTAAAATACCTTCTTTCTCTCTGAAAGAGGAAAGCATCAGACCAGTTTGTACATTGCCATGTATGAATTTGTCTTTTAAAACATGATTTATATTTATTAACTCACTAGTGTTTGAAACCTCGATCTCTCAGCCTTTTATTCTGCTTTTCTCACTGCCCACTGAGTCTTCCTGTGAAATTCTACATCTTTTCTTTAGGTAATTGACAGCAGCAAAAGAAGTTTCAAATTAGCCATCCTGATTTCATTCTTTAGCAGTGAAATTCTAATAGGAATAAGCTAAATAGTTTCAAACCAGTCATGTTACTCGTGGAACAGCCATTTGCTCCAGGATTATCTGCAAATCTGTTCTCTTATAATGAAGAAAATGGGGGCATGAGTTGTCAAGCAACATATCCTTGTCAAATAGTTTTCTATACTATAGTTTCTTCTATGCTAGAAGAGAGATCTTTGTGTAATGAAGTATCCATCTCTATAATTTTTTCACAGCATTCACTGTATTTTGATTTTATACCATAGCTCTAGCAGAATTTCTTATGTGAATAGACAATCTCTACTGTTTCTTCAGAGATCTGTTATGCAGTTGTCTTCCTGTATTCCCAACAATATGGTTTTACTCTGTCTTCAGAGCTGCCTAGAAGATCTTGGTCTGAAGACCTTAAGAGCTGCTACTGTACAGGTTAATTGGATACTGCTCTATCTAATACCTTTAGAGTCTTAGTGAACCCTGGACTTACATAACTGAAATTTATTCTGTCTTGCAGTTGGAAGATGATGAGACCTAAGAATTGAGGGAAGGGCTGCTTTGTCTTAAGTCACATATAGCAAAATATGTGTGGGTTTGTACCAGCCTTTAAAAAAACAATTTCTGCATAGATCAACTATGCTTTGATGCAGAGTGCTTCTCTATGCTAGAGAAGTAAATGTTTTGGATCAGTTCAGTCAGTGTTGAATACATTCATTTCTGACCTTAATACCCTTTCACAAACATGAGCAGAAGGAGAGCTTAGAAATTTTTGTAGCTTGTATTTCTGTATCTCTATTGTCAAAATGAAACTGCTTTGTGTGTAGAGCAGGTGTTGTGCTTACATTTCATTTACATTTTATTTACTGTTTAATTTCCAGAATCACACAGTGGAGAAAGTGAAATCTAAGTTGTTTATAGTAGGTGATAGAAGAAACATGTGAATTAAATTTAAAAAAAAAAAAACAAACAAACAGGTGTATTTTCTTTGTTTTCAGGTATTGAATCTTTTTCTGGCCTTGCTGCTGAGTTCATTTAGTTCAGACAGCCTTTCTCCTACCGAGGATGATAATGAAATGAATAATTTACAGATAGCTGTTGCAAGAATTCAGAAGGGAATAGATTTTGTGAAGGAAAAAGTAGGTGAATATATTCAAAAATCTTGCTGGAAGAAACAAGTGGCTGCAAATGAAAGAACAGCAACAGATCAGTTGAATGATGAAAGACACCATTGCATTTCCAACTGTACCGTTGCTGAAATAAAGATAGATACAACTTACCACAAAAATGAGAATGGAACAGCTGGTGTTGTAGGGAACAGTGACTATCCATTGTTCATAAACAACCCAAGCCTTACTGTTACAGTACCGATAGCTGTTGGAGAATCTGACTTTGAACATATAAATACAGAAGAGTTTAGTAGCGACTCAGATTTGGAGGAAAGCAAGGAGGTAAGATTTAAATGACTTCCAGTTTATATGAATGACTTTTGTGATCTTCTGTCACTTGTTTTTTTTCTTATGGTAGTACTTCCTTGTTGCAAATAGAAAATTATTACAATTTCAGATTGCCGGACTGGACTGAGAATGAATTGTGAATTGAGAAACATGGAGCTAAAGGCAAAATTATTTGAAGACATATGAAACCATTATAAAAGAGTTTTGAAAAGTAGTCTTTTCCAAATATCAAATAATATTATTTTGTATAGGAATAAATTATATAATAAGAATAAACAGACAAAAGACATTGGTTTAGTATATGAGCATAATGTTTCCATGAAGTAAGGATGCAAGTAAACTGCTGTTAAAAAACAGTAAATAGACATCTTTAAAAAAAAAAAAAAAAAAAAAAAGTAATGCTATTTGCATCTGATTTCTAAAGCGCACTGAATTCAGCTTTGTGTAGGATAAGCTAAGAAGGTACTAACTAAAGCTAATTGTAGAAGGAACAGTTTTCCAGTTCTAAATTTACATTATAGGATAAAGCCGGGAGAACAGTGGTAGTATTATAAGGTGAAAATGATGTATTAAAAGGACAAGGAAAAAATACAACTACTAATGAAAATATTTAATTTTTGTTGGTGGGAATTTTGCAGCAGCCACTTCAAAGACATCTGCTTTACCTTAAATTGGGGCAGCTTTAGGGCTGTCAGTGCTGATGCAAACATCCCTACTCCAGTCTAGATTGGTGTGTCCAGATTGTTTTGGTGTTTGGGGTATTTTTGTTTTTTTCTTGGTTTGTGTTTGTTTTAAATTGGCTTTGAATTTGCCCTTACTCTTTTCAAATTATTTTAGAAATGAGTTTGTTGCAGCAAAGTCTAATTAAATTTAATTTGAAAGGTGTAATAAAGTGACTCTTAAGGTGTTTCTTTTATTGTAGAGTATGGTGAGTAACTTTATTGCATTTGTCAGGAAAACAGATATTGAAATAGTGAATGCCTGATTTTGTCTATCTTCTTTTTGGAGATTCTGTTACTCAATGCACTATGTTGACCTCTCAGCTGAGAAGACCTTAAGTTAACAAGAGACCTCTTAAAAACAAACATATATTCCTAACTTGTTTTATGGTATTAATTTTGAATTGTAGGGAAGCTGTGACGTGTCAAACAGCTGCTACATCTTTCACTTACTATTAATCAAAAGGAAGGATGCTGGCTTTTGTATGTTTAAAACTATACTGGTTTTGGGGAAGGAATGTCTGAATTCAGGAATTCTGCTCTGATAACTGTTAAATCTACATCTTGTATGTAAATTATGCAGAAGCTGAAGGCACCTGGATCTTTACTGTTCTGTATTTAAGAACTGATTAACAAATCCTATTGCAATCCGTAATGTACCATAAATCCTTAGTCTACTGATGATATTATTTACCTAGAAGTTTTCGTGTTTGACCCAATAGAATTGAATTCTGTTTTGTTTTCTTTTGTCACACGGCTTCTTTCTGAAAGTGTATCATAGATATACATTTAGCATGTAGTAAAGATTAGGAATAACTTTTCTCTACATTTCAGGCCAAAGTTAAACCTAAGAGCCACATCTATTCTACTAATTTTATCTTTTACAGTGTGTCCTTGGATATTCCTGAAGCTCTAAGCAACAGTAATAAACGTTATGTTTTGAAAGTGTGTAATATGTCTGGAAAACATATTTAAATGAGTATCAATCCATACTTCTACTGTTTCCAGAACTCAAACAATCCAAAGGGGGTACCATGTTTTAACTTCATTGCGTACCATTCTTCTCACAGGAGTAAAATCAAGCTGGATCAGTCAAGAATGCAGCTCTGGTGCTTTTTAACCAGGCAGAGCAACGTGTCAGCACGTTTACACAGGTTATCTAAAAGAATCATACATATATACGATCACTTTTGAGATTGACTGGCCTGCATGCTACTCAGTTGCAATATATTTTTCCCCATCCATTGCAATGTAGTGGAAACATGCACAGCCACTGAGTCCCATGACTCGCATCGCAGCATGGTTGGGGGGAGCCCCAACATGTTCCTCTGTCCTTGTTACATCTTTGGTATTTTCTGTACTACTTCTGTTGCATAAGCTGCATGCTTTGTAGGCTTTAATTATTGTAAACTGAATTGTTGTCAAGACTATTCAGGGTCTAAAATGATTAGCAGCCTGTGGCTTTAAGAAAATGGAAAGGTAATCTTCATTTGTTCTGTTCATCTGTTGAACCATGTTTTTAATTGTCATGTAATTACAAACATTTTGTGATTGTGTTCATTTGCCCAACGCCTAATGATCTTCTTTAATCTTATAGTTACGTGTATGCTAAAATGTTTATAACTTTCAATATAAATTGTCTCCTATTTATTCAAAATGGTGGTGGTTTTTTTGTTTTTTGTTGTTGTTGTTGTTGTTTTTCTCATTTATACTTCAGTTTTTCATTTAGGGGAAGCTAAAATAACAGAATGAAAGATATACTCCTGGGAACAGTAAAACAAGTTTCTTCTTATTATTACTATTTTGCATACTCCTTTTGAATGTGGTTGTAATGATGTAGTTATATTCTGCTCATGCAGTTTATGTGTGCCTAACACTGGAAGTTAATAACTCATATCACTGTAGCTATTCATCAGGAATAATTGTTTCATTGTGAATTTAGTTCAGTTATACTTATAAAGACAGATATTAAAAATAATTTTAGTCAAATTTTTCGTGTAGGATTTAGGTGTCTAAATCAATCTGGGCTTTCTTGAAAAATTGAAAATGAGAAAGATGAGCAAGAAAAAAATACAAAAATTATGAAAGTAAAGAATAAGGCTACAATTAAGACAACTGTTTTTAAAAACAAGGTAGCAAATAGTACCCTCACAGAACTCTTAACTCAGGAACTCGAAAACTATGAAACAAACATTAGTTGTATCAGTTACATATTTCCTGTCCCTGATTATCTCTTCTGAATAAGTGGGAATTTGCACTTAACATTTAGGGATCATTTTCCATGTAGCTTTTTTTGTTGTTGTTAATGTGATTTTGTTGTAGTATCCCATGTTCTCTCTCGTGTATTCTTTTGTGCTGTATTATATATTAGAAGTATTTCAGGTCTCACTTTTGTGCCTTGGGCTTGCAAGCTGTTCAGTGAGGTGGAATGGGAAAATATCTTCCCAACAACTGAAAATAGCTGAAAATAGAATGGATTAAGCAATGAAATACAGAATTTGTGGAGTGAAGGTGGTGTAACGGGTTTGCTTAGAGTTTCGGTTGCATTTCTATATAGTAATATTTATTACACACAGAAACACAGAATGGCCTGAGTTGGAAGAGACCTCAAGGATCATGAATCTCTAACCCCCCTGCCACATGCAGGGCCACCAACTTCCGCATTAGACCAGGCTGCCCAGGGCCCCATCCAATCCTCTTGAGTGGGTTGTTACCAACAACTGTTTTTTACTTTTAACTAGTAGAGATTTGTGAACTGTTTACTCATTCTTTTCTCTTTCTTCTTTTAAGCAACACTAGTAATTTATTTTCTCATTTCTCTCTTTTAGGTTTTTATTTTTTCACTTATATGTTACAGGGTTTTTTTTCCTTTTATTTCTGTCATTAACAGCTGTGTTAATGGTACATTTGCTCTTTGCTTTAACATTAGAGAACTATATTGGATTTTCCCTTAATATTTGAATATTAAAAATTGAATTATTTATAAGTTGATGTGCAATAGGTTGCACCATGTGAATGGTCAGTGAGCTAATTATTATTTGGTCTCGTTGTGGAAGTTTTTTTGTAAATTCATCATCTGCAATTTTCCATGCTTTCATTTGTTATATTTGAGATGATGCTCACTACAAATTTATGCTTTACTAATTACCTAAAGCAATCAAAAGTGGCTTCAGCGCGATAATTGAATGTAAATATTATTGTATTTGTGCCATTATACCTTCAGTTCCCTAAAAGAAAGAAAGAAATCCTGAGCTCCAGATTTTGACCTTATACCACTACAGTAGGTTTGGAAGTAAATGTAATCAAAATCTGAGTAACTTTTCACTGCCAACAGTAACACTTCCATCTTAAAAAGAAAAAAAAAAAAAAAGAGTATTAATGAGGGTAATATTATATTAATGACCAAAAATGATTTAGCTTCTGATCTGCAAGCCTAATCACCTAACCAACTTTTGAGTACATTGATAATCCATTCAGTCCAGTTGTTAGTGTATGACCAGTGAGACCCTCTTAATTGAGTTTGGTATACTCTGAACAGCAGCTAAATGTTCTCAAAGGTGAAGTATGAACCATCTCTCCTAAAACTCCTCCCACTGGAGTAGTTCATAAAATCTGTTGAATCTCTGCAAACTTCGTGCATAGCAAATAATTTAGTCAAAACAAGAAAGTTTTCTGTACATATTACTTTTTTTTTTAACTGCCAGTTTTGGTGGTGGTGATGTTGTTTGATATGAGTGGAAAATGTTTGTATGTCACATAAAGAAGACAGCTGGAGCTTGATTAAACCTGTTACTCTTCAAGGCCAGGATTATAATTTATATCTTAGAAGGAGTGAACCAGGCCAGCTATCTTTTATATTAGAATAGTTCATAGAGCTTTCAGTTTTCACCTAGAGTCAAAAATATTTTTAAGCTAAAAAATTAAAATACTCTGTAATTTCTGATTATTCTATTATGTAATAAATGAGATACCTAACTTCCTGTTCTAACCACGTTGAACCAGAGGAGATTTAGATTAGACACAAGGAAAACTTTTTCTCTTAAGGGATGATCAGGCGCTGGAATGGCCTGCTCAGGGAGTGGTGGAGTCGCCCTCCCTGGTGGTATTCGAGAGGCATCTAGATGAGGTGCTACGAGATGGTAGCTATTATGGTTTAGTAGCTTAGTGGGTAGTAATAGTGATAGGAGGACGGTTGAACTAGATAATCTTGTAGGTCCTCTCCAACTTTGTGATTCTGATTCTTTTCAGTTTCTTTTATTTTTACAGTTGTTCTTCCATTGCTGTTTGTAACACTTAAAAATCTGTATTCTTTCACTTGAATTCATATCATCTGTTTAGAAGGATATATTAATTAGCTCACAGTTCAGATGTCCCAGAGCACTGAGTGTTTTTTGTAATTTCTACTAGCAATATGACACAAAACTTCCTTACTGTTAAAAATAAGAAGATGTGATTATTTTTGTGTTTTATAATTCAGTTCATAAATTCAGTTTTCCCACCACTGCTGCAGCATTTTTTAAAATATTAGCTATGTCATGGAATGATGAAAGCAGAATATTAATAAAATAATGCATTTATAATGCTCTTCTCAGATTCAGTAGGATTAGCGACTGGGAAAAGATTTGCTGTGAATATTTGTATTTTAAAATTAATGCTTCTAAAAATGAATAGAGATGTTTACATTAAACGTGAGTAAGTTTGGAGTTCTATTTCAGACAATTTTTAAAATAGCTGCAAAATAGGAAATATAAAATTATTTTCAATAAAAATTAATGCAGAACACTGAATTAGTTTCTCTTATTAAGTAGTCTCTACCTTCTTTCACAAACATGTATGTATATTAAAAGTAGACTTTCATTAAAAGTTTTGTTTTCACTCATTTTAAAAATGAGGTGTAAGTAGTTTAACTTATCTGCTGTTATATTTTAAATACCTATTAATTGTGTAAGTCTAGCAAATTCATGAAAATGATGTAAATTGTACAAAATTCAGGCTGTTTTACAAAGTGTGCTTACATCATTCCCTACAGACATTTACTTGTGTTTCAGTGAATCTGTGTCTGACATTATGTACTTTTCATAATGAGATCATAAAATGTCAGAGAATGCCATGACAAAAACTACTTAGACTTAGTTTGGTACTCATACCTAGATCAAATGTACAGGACACCATGTTCTTCATTTAAAATCTCCAGATTATGGACTGAGTGCAAGGTACATGGATATTACATGATAAAAAATAAAATTGAGCTTATGTTTTTATTAGCATTTGTTTTAGTACTATTGCAATTATTTAAAATATATATATATATACCTTTTCTTTCAAGGTGTTAACTGTACAGGTATATGTACCAGAGTAACAGGTAGTTTCATAATGCACGATGTAATACATATGTGCATTGACAAAAAAAAAAAAAAAAGATTGCATAAATGCATATTAATGCCAGTTGAAATGTATTGGTCATACTTTTTCCTATTCAAAACTTTTGATTACATTTGAAAAACAAAACAAAAGTGTTCATGTTGTAGCGATA
This sequence comes from Lagopus muta, assembly GCF_023343835.1. NCBI lineage: Eukaryota > Metazoa > Chordata > Aves > Galliformes > Phasianidae > Lagopus > Lagopus muta. The sequence continues at coordinate 17,407,300 of NC_064440.1, read as the reverse complement.
ACTATATGTCAACATAGGGCATGCATAATTCGTTTTACAAATGTATTAGGGAAGTGTTCAAATTCATGTTCAAATTTGAAACAGGATTTTATAATTATCCTGGATTTTAGCATTTTCCAATCTACCAATGATCATTATATTGAAACAAAAAGAACGTAAATGTATTAATATTTATTAATCAACGGTAACCAAATTTTATTGTAAATTTGTCACTTGCTAGAAGTAGTTAGCTTGTACTATCAAGAACTTTGCTGTCAAGGTTGAGGAGACTGCCATGATGAAAGCAATTACAAACATATATTATCTAAAGCATACAGTATAATTCATATTGATTTAAAATGTAGAGACATAGATAGAATATAGAAAGAAAATAGTGGACCAAAAAAAAAAAAAAAAAAAGAAAGTATTTAAAAATCTACTTGTTTGTAGTTGCTTTTGAGGAATTCTAACATTGTATTATAATTCCAGAATTTCTGGAATTCAGTAAAATACTGCATAATGCTACTATCTGGTGGTAGAAAGGAGATGATTTATGCACATTTCAACAGCATTGACTGCTATATGTGGATGTTTGTGTGACAAGTGTTGTTCTTATTGTTACTGATACAGTGTGTTGCATGCTTAATATTAATTTCAGTTCTAAAAATATAAATAATATGAAAGTATAACTGCTACTATGGACTTCTATTTTCAGAAGATAAATCTTTCCAGCTCATCTGAAGGAAGTACAGTTAATTTGGCTCTCTTTGAAGAAAAAGCTGAGACTGAACCAGAAAAAGCAGCAGAGCTACAGACATGTTTTACAGAAGGTATGAAAATGAAATTTGAAGTTAGCAATTGTTGGAAACAAGCATTTGCAGTTCAAGGAAGCTTTTTTGCCAGTGCAGCTCCAGGTCCTGATTTAAATCTTAGAATGTGATTAATTTTGCCTTTCATAGGGGCAAAAAAAGGGGAGATGCAGGAAAGAAGGGGACAGACTTTTAGCAGTATCTGTGCTGACTGAGCAAGAAGAACTCATTTCAAACTTAGGAGATTTAGATTCAGTGTAAGGAAAAAGTATTTTACAATGAGGGTGGTGAGACATTGGAACAGGTTGCACAAAGAGGTGATAGATGCTCCGTCGCTGAAGACATTCAAGGCAAAGCTGGACCAGGCTCTGAGTAACTTGATCTAAATGTAGATGACCCTGTTCATTGCAGGGGAGTTGGAGAAGATGACCTTTAAAGGTCCCTTCTAACTCCAAGGATTCTATGATTCAAAAACCTTATAATGGCTTGTGATTGTATTGTTAGGTTGTATACAGAAGTTTAAATGCTGTAGATGCAATATGGAAAGCAGAAGAGGAATAATCTGGTGGAACCTTAGAAAAACTTGCTACAGGATAGTAGAACACAACTGGTTTGAAACATTCATTGTCTTCATGATTCTTCTCAGCAGTGGTACTCTGGTAAGTAGAACATACACCCATAGAAACAGTGTATAGATAAAAAATATGTTTTAAACATATGTTAAAACATACTTATGTTCACTAAGGAAAAACTGAGAGTTGATTAAAAGGAGACCTTCCCATAATATTTCCCAGTGCATATAAAATCATTAAAATTCTGTTGTCAAATAACCTTCTGCAAGTGAGTTATGATGAATACAAGACGATACATGTGTGAAAGGGTGCTTATCAAGAGGATTATACTTAAAATCTTGTTGAGGAAATTAGAACAATAACTGGAACAGATATTCAGCTGTAAATTAAAATTGTTTTCAAAAGCAGTACAAATGCTGATTTGTTCACATTCTCTTATTTTTCTCTTCTGTTGGTCGTATTTATTATCATCAGGAGTCTGCCTTCTCTTTGAGTCAAAGTGGGCTTATCAGAGTGACAGGTTGTAATTCCGTGTTGACTATTAATAAAATTTTTTAAAAGCTTGTTTGGCAACTTTACTCATTATATTGTAATCCCATTATTAGGAGACAATAAAGTCTAAAACTTGTACATGTTGTCTCTGCTTATGCTGGCTTTTCAAGGTTTAAAAAAAAATAGTTAAAAAAGCAATTTTTCTTTGCCTTTTTTTCATCAGTTCTTATGGCTTCTTAGTTTCCAAAGTCCTATAAATATCTGACTTACATGCAACCCATTTTTTACAGGCTTTTGAAGATATATATATTGAACAGCGCAAGACTATCAAGGTCATACTGGACTATGCTGATAAAATCTTCACTTATATCTTTATTCTGGAAATGGTGCTAAAATGGGTGGCTTATGGTTTTCAAACTTACTTCACTAATGCCTGGTGCTGGCTGGACTTCCTGATTGTTGATGTAGGTACTATAGTCTCTACGTAACCTATTTCTGGTGTATAGTCTAGTCATTTCATGCAACTCCAATTTGATATGTAAATATGCAGTGAAGAATACAAATTGAGTTAAAAATAAGAGAATGATATATTGATAAACAAGTTTCTGTTGTAATTATGTAATGAGTAGCTAAATACTAATTCATTTATATGTTATTGTTAACTCCATCTCTTTAGTCTCTGTCTTGCTGTTTTGGGTCTCAGTCAGTGATTGAGGTGTATTATTTGAAAGGATTTCAGTCTTTTGTATTCAGTAACAGAGCAAGGAGGAAGCAAACACAGAAGGGAGATGGAGGGAACATGTAGGTTGTAGTAGGACAGCTGATTCTGGGCTTAATGACTTACTGGTGAAGCACTGTGAAGATTGGGATGTCATGAAGAGAGTAAAAGAATGGGAGAGCAAGGAGGTAACAATTAAAGAAAAGGTTTGAGGAAAACAGAGTGGTGGCCAAATGCATCACTTCAAAAAGTTGTGAATCAACATTCCTCATTTTGACTAGTACAGTACTTACTACTGTTTACTAGGTTGCAAGGCTAATTTGTAGAGATTAACATTTATTTTTGTTTAAATTATTCTGAATTTTGCAGACAACTTTATATTCCCTTTTTTTTTGCCTCCAATATCCAGATTGAATTAATCTTCCTTCTAGGTATTACATTTTTATTGTGAGGATACTTTAAAAAGAAAAGATTGTTCTTTTTCTTCTAGGTCTCCTTAGTTAGCTTAGTAGCTAATGCTCTCGGTTTCTCAGAACTTGGTGCAATTAAATCTCTCCGAACATTAAGGGCTTTGAGACCTCTAAGAGCTTTGTCACGCTTCGAAGGAATGAGGGTAAGAAAAAAGGAGACCATGTAATAATGTGCAAAACAATTTCATAAAAATGTGCCTAATAAACTATTAAATCACTGAGAAGCACGGAACTGCATGTGCAGTAGCAAGGCAAACAGTAGTGGATGACTCTATTATGTTTTTCTTTTTTTAATATGCATTATTTCAATATATTCTGATGTTTTACTCTACATCTTTTATTTCAGAAAAAAAGCACAACTTGATCACTGCTATTTAGGTATAAATGTAAGCATATAGTTTCTAAAAGTTTTTTTCTGTGTTTGTTCATTAGGTGGTTGTGAATGCTCTTACTGGAGCAATCCCATCCATAATGAATGTGCTTCTGGTTTGTCTTACATTCTGGCTAATTTTCAGCATCATGGGAGTAAATCTGTTTGCTGGCAAGTTCTTTTACTGTGTTAACACCACAACTGGACTTCAGTTCAAACCAGATGAAGTTGATAACAAAACTATGTGTGAAAATCGTAGGAGCACTGCATCAGATGTTCAATGGAAAAATGTGAAAGTAAACTTCGATAATGTTGGAGCTGGTTATCTTTCTCTGCTTCAAGTAGTAAGTGTATAAATTTTGATGAATTTTTCCAGCTTAAAGTTGTGTAGCAGTAGCATTTCGTTCCATAATTTTCAGTGTTCAGTGTTTTACAATATATACATAAAGTATTTTTATTCTATGAAGCTATTTACAATTGATTATGGTAGCAATCTCATAGATTCTACAGATGTTTTGGAAGAAGACAAATATCTAATATCTTCCAAGTAAATGTAAGATTTCTTTACATCCAGCTACTCATTTTCCAATTCTATAGAAATAAAAAATGTAAAAATATAATCTCTCCCTCCCTACCCCTCTTCTCAAAAAAACAAAAACAAACAAACAAACAAAAAAAAACAGCACTGGGATTTTTTTAAATTATTTGTTTGATCCATTAAGGTGTTAAGGCATGTTGATGCAGATTTTTAGCATCGTACTCAGATACACTGCAGAGCTTATTCAAATAATAATAGTGGGTCTCTCCACGTCACTTACACATTTCACTATTGATATGGAAATAAAGAGATAAAAGAAAAAGATTTTAAATTCATTTTTTCGTTTCTGTTCTTTCTCTTATTCCTGATAGCTGCATTCCACCTGCAACACATATAAATTGGAGGCAGTAGGACAGAAACTTGCATTCTTAATCAGGTTCAGTTGACAAACTGCTTCTGGGAAAACATTTCTGTTGATAAGCACTTGGCCATTATTCTGTCTTTTAAACTCTCCAGCTGGTTGTGGGTAGTTAGTGTTATGCGAGTAAGCTGGCAGCTGGTTGCTCAAGGGAGAAGCAGTAGTTATTTCTAAACGTCACTAAGCAATTGCATAATTTAAAAAGATTTCTTGGGACTACTTACATTCTGGACTTTCTTTTAGAATTACTTACATATTAGGCCTGAAAATGCCAACCAGTGGTGGCATTCTCCAGTTTCTGTTGTCAGAAATTTCTAAGAGCTGAGAACTTTGTTGTACACTGCAGTCTTTCTTGAATGTTCAGATATTTATTTCAACTCACTCCACATAGAATTTACGTGAATTTTCATGAAGATTATAATCTGTTCAGCACTTACTTATTAAGAAGGAACATTCCACACTTACTTAATTTTTTGAATAGTTCATTTCTTACCACCATCTCTTAACATTTACTGCTACTTCTTTGTACAAGTACATTGCAAAAAGGTTTTGTAGTTCAGAATGTTTGAAATACTTGATGTTTCTTCTTATTTGAAGCTTTGATGGAAACTAACAAACTTTGTTTTTAGGCAACATTTAAAGGATGGATGGAAATCATGTATGCTGCTGTTGACTCTAGGGATGTAAGTGCAATGTAAAATTTACCAATTTTAAGCAAATCAGATTATTTCTTGAATGCTAATTGAAATAAAGTAACATTAAAAAAACATAAAATTTTGACTTTTTTCTTTATAGGTCTAAAGTTAAACCTATTAAATATATTATTAGTTATTATTAGTAGTTAATTTCTACAGAAATTAAATGCGTGTACTTTTAGTAGGTAGAATATACATAGAAGTACTAATGTATATATGTAAATTGAGTAATGTAACTAGTGAAATTTAGTTTTGTATGGATGTTTATAACTGAGATTTTTCCTGTTCCCAAAAATAAAAAAAGTTACGTGCAGTAGCTAATACAAAGTCACATTCTGTGATCTGAAATAATAAAATGGCAGAACTTTGCCTGTTTTAATGCAGATATTTGTTTGCATCTTTTGTCTCTCTAGCTCCTTTTTGTATAAAATCTATAGCAAGTGATTTACTTTTGAGATTTTCATACTTCTTTCAAATTTAGGAAGCTATACATGACCTTAAAGAGGAATTGCAAGTATTTGTATGCAATAAGAGACGTTGAATGAATTTACATGATCAAAGATTGAACAAGTTTAGGGTGTTCTCCAAAAATAACTGTTGCACTACCCCCATTTTTCTTTCTTTGTTGCTGTCTGGCTAAACACAGCTTCTGTTTCTTCTCTTCTTATAGTATTCTATAATCTGTTTTTACTGTTGTTGGTGATGTATTTCTGTTTTTCTGTGTTACATAGGTAGGGAAACAGCCCATGTACGAGGATAACCTATACATGTATCTTTACTTTGTTGCCTTTATCGTCTTTGGATCCTTCTTCACCCTAAACTTGTTCATTGGTGTCATCATAGATAACTTTAACCAACAAAAAAAGAAGATAAGTGTCAACATGTTTCATTTTCTTCATACTTCATTGTCTTTAAGTGTTATGCAGATCTGTACAAAGAAACGGAAGATAAAGAGAGCTCGTTAACTGTCTTGAGTTGTTAATGAGTTTGCAAGAGAAAGAAAATTATTGATGTGTGAAAATGTGTCTTGGTGGTTTTGTTTTGTTTTGTTTTTTTTGTGGGGGACTTTTTTTTTCCCTCAGCTGAAATGGTTTCTGTTATTCAAATGAGCGTAAGTTTGTGTCAAAAATTCCAGAAGGATTAAAATAGATTAAAATGCATCCTATGATGGCAAGTTAAATTCTGTTTGCTATCTAAACTCTGAATGTTTTCTATGGTAGGCTTCTTTGTCTGTATATGAAAGGAGCAAAGTGCTGGAGTCTTATTTACCTAGAAAAAAAAAGTGCCACTAAATAATAGCAAAGTAGAATATAATTTCTTAGAATCAGAGAGTCATTTCGTAGACTCACTTGCAATTTCAGGTGATTTATCAAATTTCATTCACTGTACTAAAATAAAGATACTGCTAGACATATTGCACTGGAAAATTCCAGTGTTTCCATATATATCCTGGGCAGAAATCTACAAACGTTTCTTTCCATCTCTTAATCTCTTGAGGCCCTCTGTTAGGTTAAGTCTAATCCTGATGATAAATTTGTGAGATAATCTTGGCTGAATAGATCCAGTGGAATGTTTTCTGTCATGTTATACAAAAAAGAGTAAAGCTTTTATGAAATCTAAAATATGAAGAAATGTGTTACCCATTGATGACTGTCTTTATATTCTCACTTGAGTTTTGAGATGGGTTTACTTTTTATCTCTTTCACAATGTTTTTCTTTTCCCCTAAGTAGTTGTATAAAATTATTCTCACTGAGTTGTATGGAAATACCTGCCTCTCAGAATTAGGGGCTTTGGTGTTGCTTTTTTATTTTTCCTCATAGTTGCACAGGAACTATTTTATTCTGATTTCTCTTCTATTTTGATTCAGTTTTTCTTTTCATTTCCCTCTTTAGTCCTTCAGAAGGAAAGAGAGATTGGCCTATACCATAGAGGTCACCCAGCATGGCTTGTGATATCCACCCTATGGAGTCAGACCATTATTTTTTATCTACCAGTACACATTTGGGTTTTTTTTCCACAAAGATAATCTTGGAAAAGTACCTACCAACTGAGACTAGAGTTTATAGCTTCATATGTTGCTTCATCAGATCCTTTGAGTCTTTTGTGTGCTTATCCAAATATAAACAGTTTGTAGTTATAAAACTGATATTGTCTTTATCCTTCAGTAAGTTTCTTCCCCCACACAGGCACCATGAATAACATCAGAGGATTCCAGGACTAAAGAGGAAGCTGAGTCTGTTTCTTCTGATCCTGGGAGAGGAAGACTTAGGAAGTTATATATATGCTGTTGATATTTCTATCAGTCTCTATGTTCTGGGGTTACCATGTCCAGTAAACAGATGGTTGTAAATTGGCAGATGCTGGCTAGTGTAGTCATTATGACTCAAAAAGGCAGAAAAGTGTTCATAAGGTTTCTTTCTGGCAGTGTGGTGTCTGTGTACATCCTTTGAACTTCTGTCACCAAAATAGTTGAACAGGCTGGGGAACATTCTGTCTGCATGCTACTCTTCAGTTTAATAGAACAAATTAGCAGCCATTACTGGCTTGTCTTTTGTATTTATAGAGGCACCTTTGCTCATAGAAATGCAGCAATATTCTTGTCTTTGCTCTGCATTCGCATCACAATGAGCTATTTGTTTTGGGCAGTGTTTTTAAGATATGGGAAAGACCTTATGTTAGAATATACTTTCTCTGTGTAGTTAAACTATGTTGATTTCTTTGGTCCTTGTGTGCATCCCACTAGCTGTCAAATTGTTAACCATTAAAGTCTTCAACTATAATGTTGAGTAATGTTTATCCCACTTTGAGTCAGTTATTCTCCCAATGGATGGCACACTGAGACAGCGATGTTAACTCTTGCTTGCTATTACATCACACGTCAGTGAGAGAGCAGATGTAGTCCTCAGTTCAACGCCAGTTCCTTTGTAGTTCTTTTTTTTTTTTTAATTCCCGCTGAGTAAAATCTGCTGATAGATTTTTCATTATTCTCCACCATAATCAGCAAATTCACTTTTTGTTTTAGTTCCAGGACCTATGGTCTCTAATGAATGAATTATACTTGAACATGTGGTTTATGAAGAGAACATACTATAAAAAATCTCTTTTGATTTCTGACCTTCATGTCTGCATGTAGCCATAGCTGAAAGGCTCAAACACATCTTCACATTATTGATAAATATGATCAACACTATTTTTGACAAAGTCACAGATTCATCTAGACTGAAATTCATTTCCAAATGCTTTGACATCACGAATGCCTGTATGTAAAACCAAATGCATGGAAGGAAAGTCACTTGTCAGAAATACAATTTTGCTAAATATTTTCATGTGTATTACACATAACAATCTAGATATTATTTTACTCGAATTGCTTACCTTAAATTCAGACAAGAAAACATAAAAAGTGTATCAGTGCTTATTGATGCTCTCTGCACAGTGTAGTGGATAATCGAACACCAGATACTCACTGTGGAAGTATTTCTATTGCAGCAGCAAGTATTTGAACTGAGATACCTGTATACCCATGGTAAAACATACATCCTGAGAAATAAGTAATGTCAGTAATCCCTTTTTTCCACACACATTCTTTCTGATGACCTATCAGTTCTGAATGACTGCTTCTACTTTTGAAACTTATTTCTAGTTCATTGTTTTACAGTGTGGAGTTTACTGTTAGCTATAGAATATGTATTTCTATAAGTTTTTTCATTCATATTTAACTGAATTATCTTTGTATCTGAATTTTTTTTAATAACAGAAGTCCTTTTTTTTACTTCCTTAATTTGTTTTGATTTTCCATCAAGGCTTGTGAGATACTTTAATAATCTTTGATATGATTATTGTATTTTGGTTTTTATAGCAGTGTATTATAAGAACGAATGCATAGTTCAGAAAAGTGATGTTCTGCGTATTAATGGAATGTAAGCCTTGGCTGTAATTGGTTTTTATTTTTCTTATTTTACCTAGGAGGTCAGGACATTTTTATGACAGAAGAACAAAAGAAATACTACAATGCAATGAAGAAATTAGGTTCCAAGAAACCACAAAAACCTATACCTAGGCCAGCGGTAAGAATACATGCTATTCTTATGTCATGTACATTGAGCAACAGCAGTATGTTAACTATCAAAAGTCTCCCTCAACTTTAAAATGGTCTAGGCTTAATTGAAATTCTCCATTCTAAACTGAAATTTGTTCATCCTTTAGGAAAATATTCTCATAGTTATTTTGCCTGGGGAAATACAGAATCAGAGGATCTTAAGAAGTAGGAATGTGTTGGGTTTTGAGGGGGAAACAGAAATCTAGAAAAGTGACTGAAGAGCACTTTTAGGTTTTTGAGTATATTTTGAGTAAGAAAGAAAAAGACAGGAAAACAAAGAGTGTTCATTACATACAAGCTAGTGTCACGTTTTCTTTTTTCTCCCCTCAGAATAAATTGCAAGGTTTGGTGTTTGATATTGTAACAAAACAAGCATTTGACATCGGCATTATGGTCCTCATCTGTCTTAACATGGTCACCATGATGATAGAAACAGATGACCAGAGTGAACTTATGCAAAATATTTTATACTGGATTAACTTTGTTTTTGTTGTCCTTTTCACTGGAGAATGTGTCTTAAAACTCTTCTCGCTCCGTTACTATTACTTCACTGTTGGCTGGAATATCTTTGATTTTGTGGTTGTTATCCTTTCAATAGTAGGTAAGAAATTCTTGTATTTCAAATGAATTATAGTAATATATAAAATGCTTTGAAAAGTTTTATACATTAAAGGAATATTTGATTATCATTGCTTCTGATTTTTTAGGAAATGAGAAGCATACTTCAGAGTCGTACCTTCTCAATAATTCTGTATCAATCATAATACTCATTTTTTTCTATGAGTACTGGGAAAAAAGCTCGAATTACAAATAGCAGATAAAATCTATTGACTCTTCTTCCAATTACGTTTTCCAGAAATTGCATAGATAGATTTGTTCTTTGTTCATAATCTGTGTTGTAGTTTATGTATCTCTTCTGTTACTCTTCTAATTTTATTTTTATGTTTCACAGGTATGTTTTTAGCTAAGGTGATTGAAAAGTATTTTGTGTCCCCTACTTTGTTCCGAGTCATCCGACTTGCCAGAATAGGTCGCATCCTGCGTCTCATTAAAGGCGCAAAGGGAATCCGCACTCTGCTTTTTGCTCTGATGATGTCTCTTCCTGCTTTGTTCAACATTGGCCTGCTGCTCTTCTTGGTCATGTTTATCTATGCCATATTTGGCATGTCCAACTTTGCCTACGTTAAGAGGGAAGCTGGAATTGATGACATGTTCAACTTTGAAACATTTGGCAACAGCATGATCTGCCTATTTCAAATCACCACATCTGCTGGCTGGGATGGCTTGTTAGCCCCAATTCTTAACAGTGGGGAGCCAGACTGTGATCCTAACAAAGTTCACCCAGGGAGCTCTGTTAAAGGCGACTGTGGCAACCCTTCGGTTGGGATTTTCTTCTTTGTCAGCTACATCATCATATCCTTTCTGGTGGTGGTGAACATGTACATTGCTGTCATTCTGGAGAATTTTGGTGTTGCAACTGAAGAAAGTGCTGAGCCCTTGGGTGAGGATGACTTTGAGATGTTCTATGAGGTTTGGGAAAAATACGATCCAGATGCAACACAATTCATAGAATACAGCAAACTATCAGAGTTTGCAGCTTCTCTGGATCCTCCTCTTAATATACCAAAACCAAACAAGATCCAGCTGATTGCAATGGATCTGCCCATGGTAAGCGGTGACAGAATTCACTGCCTCGACATCTTGTTTGCTTTCACAAAGCGTGTGTTAGGGGACAGTGATGAGATGGATGCCCTCAGAGTACAGATGGAAGACCGATTTATGGCAGCCAATCCTTCCAAAGTCTCCTATGAACCAATCACAACCACATTAAAACGGAAACAGGAAGAAGTGTCTGCTACCATTATTCAGCGTGCCTATAGATGTTATCTTTTAAGACGATCAATAAAGAAACTCTCATATATGTACCGCAAAGATGGGGTTGATATACTTAGCAAAAATTATATGCTTTTTGGTAAGCTAAGTGAAAATTCAACTTCAGAAAAAACAGATATGACTGCATCCACCACATATCCACCTTCCTATGACAGCGTAACAAAACAAGAAAAGGAAAAATATGAAGATGACAAATCAGAAAAAGAAGACAAAGGGAAAGACAGAAAAGGAAATAAAAAGTGGAAGAAGACATAAAGAAGTGGGCAGTGGTGGCTGTTTAAAGCCTCAGAAGATGAATTTTTTTTATCAATAACACTTCTGTTGGAGGATTATGCCAAAATGACAAGTTTTTACTTATTTACCGAGTGCTATTGTCAGTGCCTGTACCAAGATAATGACATGTGGTAGCAAACCCTGTATGTAGCAGGGAAAAAAGCATTCCAGAAGAATAGTTTTTATTACCAGCTGGCACTAATAGAGAGGAGACATAAACTTTTTACTTGGACTATGTGGACTCTTAATGGAGGGCAAAATTATCAGTTCTAGTAAGTTTGTGGAATACGTGTATCCACTGTATGCATTTCATCTACTATGTATGTGTATCTTTTCCTTTGGTGGTCTCATTTGCTGTAATTCACATTCTGTTATTTGTAATTGTACTCTGTTGAGGAAGAAGATAAATGTTCATACAGAGGAACACAGTGTCATGAGCTAGGTAATTACAGAGTCAGAATGTGAACATAGTCTTCTTCAAGCCACCGCTTCTAAAAGCAGAAAAGAGAGTGTCCAGACTCTTGGACCTTAGAATCTACATCAAATCAACAGCAAATGATAAAGAATATAGTTTAGAAAAATAATTTATCAGAAAACAGAAGAATCACTTTCACAGAAAGGAGGTTAGTAATTTGTTCTCTTGATTTTACTATACTTGTTTAATATTTCCTATTAACTCTTCATTTTTCATATAGTCCTATTCAGTGAATGATTTAAATGCATCATGCTACAGAAAATTTCTTATTTGATAAATGCAGAACTAGTAAAAAAGAGTTAGTTTACTTTCAGGGTCCAAGGTTACTCTTAGTTTATGAGTGCTTTTATCGTAGAGTAGCTATAAACACCAAATTTTTGCTTACAGGGAATCACTGGAGAAAAAAAAAAAAAGCAGTAGTTTATTTTACTTAGTTAAGAAACAAATGTAGACCTTGCAACAACTTCCATACTTCATTCTAATGTCAGTCTCTACAAATTTAATTTCACATATATAAATCCTATTTAATACAGTAATCAAAGTTACATGTATAAAATGACAGCAAAATACCTATTGGAACAAACAATACTTCGAGAAGCTGATTGTGTTGAAGATATAAACTAAGTACATTGAAGGTAACTTTGAGCCCCATAGGACTTTAGCCAGGTTTCCACTTTATGAAATGCAGTCTTCCATAGAAGGCTGGTATGACCAAATGATGTACTTGAATCAGCTTTGTTCTGCACTGTGGTTTAGATGATTTTTTCACATCAAAGCTTATAGAACCTACATAGGTAAAATTGTTCTGTTACTTAGTCAGTTGTTTTACACAGTGGTACCTGTTTGAACAAAGAGACGATGACCTAAGTACTAAGTATTTATTGCATTAAATATGTACCCTCATAAATGTGGCTTTTAATATTTCAGTAAATTATATGATATATTCTGTAATACTCTAAATAATTGGGAAGCTTTAACTGATGCATGCTTGCTGCTATTATTCTACAGCTATTAAAGTCTAAGATGGAAAGACATGTGAGTGTTAGAAAGGAAAAAAAACTATTCAGCAAGACCATCATTCCTCACAACAGTAAGCAATAGTTTGCTGCTATTATAGATTTTATTTTGAGTTTATTAATGTTATGCTGTGAATAAACAGACAATAGAAGATTAATATACTGCTTAACTTGCTTAAAATGTGAGGCTATAAAAATATATATATATTGATCTCTTCATGTTATTTTGCAAATAAATTTATTTTATAATATTTTATGCATGTTAGAAATAATACAAATATCTTTATTTAATCATTTTTATTTCTATCTGTAACAGTTTTTTGGGTTTTTTTGGAGGGGAACGTAAGATACAATATGAATTGGCAATTGCAATTCTCTGCTAATTATATGAAAACAGATTTTAGTAAGTGGTAGTTTTAAAAGAAATGAACAGCATAGATCTTTTTCTGATCAGTGATAGTTCCTTGTACGTGACACAAGATGGAAGTTTTCTTTTAAAATCATGCTCTTGTCTATCAATTTTCAGGTTAATTTTTGTCATAGAAACCTTGTTTTTCTGCCATGTTATTCACACTGCCTGCTTGTCCTGTGGATTTGTCGTGCAGTAGTAGTGCTTTAAATATAATTTGCTATTCAAAATCTTTCTTCATAAGAATGAACAGTTAACTTGTGTAATGGGCAGTGAAATACCTTCCAATTCTTACAAAAGAAACTATAGATGGGCTTTTGCTTCTACAGAAACTGGTTTCTGTACTGGTAAATTGCATGCAGGATGTTGTTTTACCAAAAATAACTACACTGCTAACAACCCAGAAGAATAAAGATAACCTTTTTATGTATTTGTTTTAGTCTTTGTGGTTTTTATTGTAGGAGACTAATACAGTTCAACAAGTAATTGTTCACCCTTAACTTTAACAACTTCAGTGATAAAGCAATATGTTCTGAACATCTATATTACGTGTTATTTGATTACTTGTATCAGTATAAACTTGTCACCATAAACTGAAATGTCCATATTGTCCTGAACAGAAAGGTTTTTATTTTTATTTATTTATTATTATTATTATTATTTTTAATTCAGAAAAGAGTTCCATTGCAACTATGTGAGTTTTGTCAGATTTTTACAAATTTTCTAGGAAGAGCTACAGTGGTGTCCTGGCACCAAGTCCAAATTTTGGATGTCTCAAAGGTACTACTGAGCAGTGGATCTGTATGTTGTTCACCCTGATGTTGGAGCTCTGAGTGTTCTGTCACAGGAATAACCCCAGAAGGTAATAAGAGTCCCTTTAATCCCAATCCACCTCAAGAAACCCAGTGCTTCCCAAGAGAATGAAGAAGGACCTGTTAGAGGTGCTGTGGCTACAGCACAGGTGGCTTGAGGCACTTAGTGCCATTACAGAGCCTGACAGGCACTGTCTCTGGCAGGAGGTTACAGGCAGCAGGATGTTGGGCAAACAGACGTGTATGGGGCAATTAATACAGTTTTCTTTTTCACATGTTATGAAGAAGACCTGCTGTATACTCAGGTTAGAAGAGCATAAAAAAAAAAAAAAAGCAAAACCCTCAAGTACGCTGTTTTGAAGGACAATTTGGATTTTTTTGTAATTATATCTAATTTGATTTTTTTTTTTTTTTGGTAGTTTTGATCTGGTGGCTTGATTGTCTGTTTTAATATAGAACAGTTGTTCTAACATTCTAATTACAAGTAGTACTTATCCAAAGCAGTAATGTTATCCAAGTACTTATCCAAGCAGTAAGTCAGTGCTGGATAGGTTGGTAGTTACAAAAAAACGAACAAAAAAAAAACCACCAAAAAACCAAGCACATGGAATAAGACTGAAATATTTATACAAAAATTTTACTACGAATTCAGCAGTTTGCATTTATGAGGTCATTTATAAAACCATTTTACCTTAGAAATTTACAATCAATGTTAATTTTTATTAAAAGTAGAATCAAACTGAAGTTATTCAATCTTTTGTGCAAATTCTAAACTTTTCCTTTCCAAAGAGTAATATATTTTCAGATTTCATATATATAAATATAAAATATTTACTTGAATAAATTTGTTTTTTTTATATTTATTTGAGAAAATATAAATATAAATATATTCATATATTATATAAATATTCCAGGATACCTGGAAGTAATTTGCCAGTGTGGAGGACTGCATTCTTTCTCCCTTTGACATGCAGTCTTTCTCCCTTACCTGCAGGTATAAAATGCATTTGCACTTCATGTTGATATACAACAGATGTTTCAAGGTGAGTTAGTCGTATATCAGTATGTAAAACAAAACTCCAGAGCTGGAGAGTACTGCACTTCATTGCAGTTCACAGAGAATGAAAGATGAATTAGATCCGCACACTTAAAATTTTCTGAGAAAACTTTCTTTATTCCTTTTTATCCACACAGGACTTTTATTTGTTTATGCTATATATATATTTTTTTTTAAATCCAAGCTATTTTTCTGGAATGAAAGTGCCATCAGAAACAATTACATATATATACTGTATATATTATGTATAAATAATACATAATTATATAGTATATATAAATATATAATTTTTATTTAAATTTAAACCTGACTGCATCCAGCAGAGGGCACAAACACCTGCCAGATCATCTCGGTACTGATGGCCTCTTCTGCCACAGAAAGAGGTGTTGCAGTTACTAAAATGTCTTTCAGCTTTTCAAATAATTTATAGATTTTTAATTTTTTTTTTCTAGTTAACATGACAATTCATCTGTAAACGTGGCCTTCTTGATACTACTTCTGTCACTGGGCCAGGTCTTTCTGCATGTAAGTTCTATTAAACAGTGTGTGGCCATATATCTAGAGATAATAAGAACTGCCACACTTATCCAAGCTTACTAAAATACAACCTAAGGGTGTCTATTAAAAAGGCACTGGGGAATTACACAGATTGCTTTGCCTTTATTAATAGGAAATATTCAATTCCACTGTGCACACAAACCAGCTCCAACCTTCTAAAAGAGTCAAATAATGAAGTATATATCTCATCTGCGTGTCTGACAGTCATAACAGGAAGTGTTATTAACAATGCTTTGGTGTTCTTTGAGCCTAGAAAATTCCTACAGTACTCATTTTGTTGTACATATTCAGAAAGGTTTATCTAGCTTTTCAATGCGTTAGGAGAAATATCCTGAAATACCTGCAGTGTAAGAATATGTAATGGCTCACAAACCTCTGCATTAGCAGTATGGTTTTCAGAGGAGGATGGAACAACTCTCTTTCATTCTCTGAGCACATCTCGGTTTTGTCTATGTGATCCAGCATGCGGCTTCTGTTACTTAGCATATCTTCTATTTTCTTGCTGATCAGTGGGAGCTTTTACACAGAGAAATGCGTATATCTTAGTGCTTGCCTGAAAAAAAATCATACTGCAGTGTAACACAAGCAAAGTACACTGCGGCACATTCTCATCCCTCTGGAGAGGGCAGACTGCATGCTGAAGCACACATGAGCTCTGCTGCAAGAGAAACAATTGATGAAAATAAGGAATGATGTTTCATCAACAACTTACAACACTTAAAACCAGCAGCCAGATACGTTGTACATTTGCATTTTCTGTTGTCTTAAAAGCATGTTTCATTCTCTTTAACAGTAATCTTGATGTTAATCTTTGTGTAATATGACAGCTAATTAAAAAAAAAAAAAAAAAGAGCTCTTTTTTTAGGACATACATATCTGAAACAATGTAATAAGCTGTTGTGTCTTTTTTTAAAGTACTATCTATAACATGTATGTTCATAAATGATCGGGGAATTGTCTATGTCTTTGTACTATTGCTTTATAACAATGTCACGCTTGCAGATACCATAGCAACCCCTGTCACGTGGTACTTTCCAATTACTGAAGTAGCTTTATCCCCATACTCTGCAGCAATACTTGCATTAATATCTGTCTGTAAAGCAGTTCAGTAAATACTGCATTTTCATCCAAAATGGCAAACTAAATGTGCCACTGATGATCGTGCCTGGGGTATCAGGCAAAAAGCTAGAAAAATACTTTCCTCTAATGACAGGCATTATGAATCTCTGTATCTTTCTCTTCTTGATGGCTGTCATATGTGACATATAGGGGTTCATGCAGTATTCCTGCAAATACTATTAATATAAGTGTATAGAGATTTTAACTATGTAGGATTGAAAACTGAATGTGCTTTATATGGTGATGGATGGGTGAGGAAGTTAAATGCAGGTCCTTGACATCCTCTATCCAGACTTGCATATACTTTCAAGAATTGAAACAATGTGGGGAGTGATGGTCAAAAGCATTGTGAACCTTACTTCTCTTGCTCTATTTTTTTTTTTCCCTGACACAGTGCAACAGTCTGTTAGGTTATTCTTACTTTTGTATGAAAATAAAAAGAACAATGAAGTGGGAATGTTTCTGGTGAATGAACAGTAACCAATGTCAGATGTGGAGAAAATATAATAAAATATTAACATGGCTTTTCTACTTGTGTTTTAGGACTAAAGCCTTCATTTCAAATTTGAATTTTACCTCATATGAGGACAGCTTCATGTATAGGAAATTTCAAAAGGTATGAAAAAGAACTGGTGACAGTAAAAGAAATTACAGTGCAGGTGCCGCTGAGAAGTTATTAATGTAAAATCTTTTGCAAAGTTAATTGGAAGTCAAAGCACTCTGCAATTAGATGAAAGTATCAAAGAACATGGCATTGCAAAAATTCTGCAACAGAGTGAGTAGAAAAGGTTGTCTTAGTACAAGGGTCAAGAAAGAAAGCTGCAGGCTAAAATCTGGGTTAAAAAATAGTTCATATCTCTGTTAACATCCAAAATGTGAATGTGTATGTACTCTTTTTATTCAAATCTGTCATTACGTACACATCTTGAATCACTTCAGCGAGTAAAAGTCTCCCAGTATTCTTGTGGAGAAAAAAGCCAGAGTATACTGGCTCAACTTTTCAATTATTTGGTAACTACTTGCTCTTCAGCTTTGTTTTCCTTGTCCCATAGTAGGAGGAAGTTTTTCATACAGAGAGTGGTGACACACTGGAACAGGTTACCTAAGGAGGTTGTGGATGCCCCATCCCTGGAGGCATTCAAGGCCAGGCTGGATGTGGCTCTGGGCAGCCTGGTCTAGTGGTTGGTGACCCTCCAAATAGCAGGGGGGTTGAAACTAGGTGATCATTGTGGTTCTTTTCAACCCAGGCAATTCTATGATTCTGTGATATGATTCTATGATAGTCTCCATCTCTTTTCCTTCTTCTTCCTGCTTCTTCCCTAGTCTGGAAATGAGAGGAAATGCCTTTCAGCCAGAAAAACACAATATCAGTTTGTTGCAGCAAATGATTCAAACAGTGGAGCTGAAGAGTAATTGGTGACAGCACCTGCAAATGGTGGTAGGTAACCTCAGTAGCATATAGACTTCAGCAGCCATTAGAATAGATGTTTAAAAAGGCATTTAGTAAAGAAATTAGAGATAATTTATTATCTTTTAGGATTGACTAGATTACTGATCACAAGGAATATTATATTCCCCTTAAAACTCCAGATTTGTATGTATAATTCAAATAGCAGATACACAGCAGTCAGCCCTCACCTAAATAGATAGAAAACTCTGTAGAAGTGATTTAAACCAACTTTGAAACATGACAAAAATGCTCATAAAAATGCTCTGGTTCTTAAAGACCAGTAATCAACTTACTTTCCTACTTGTGCTAATTGTATATACTTTTTTTTTTATATGAAGTTATATCCTTTTAAAGCATATCTCATCTGAAAAATAGTGGTAAGGACATTTGGAAAGTGTCTAGTTTATTTGTAACCCTTTGAGAGTTTCTTTAGGTTAGACATTTTGCTAACAGTTTCTAGAGTATAGTTAAATTTCATGTACTTTCAGCTATTAACTTCTCTAATGCTTCAAAATAAAAGTTCTCTCATGGTTCCAAATAACTTTTCTAAAATTTTGCTGATCACTAAATGTATACAATACTGAGATTCTGATCTTGAAAACTTCTCTTTAGAGATGACTGGCTCCTGGGCAGACTGGTTTATGACAAGTATTATAGACAATACACTATCATGGCATTAAGAGAAGTAGATACAATAAAATGAAATCCCATTTTAAATATAAAAAGTTTTCAACTCAACTTCAGTAGAAGGATTCTGTAGGATAATGTTACTGAGCAATTGCACAGTTCTCTGTATTTTATTAAACACACATACTGGAGTGTTTTTGGATGCATCTGATTAGTTTCAGTATGTATTAAGGGATCACTACAAATTCCTTTAAAATAATCTGTATCTATTACTGTCATTATACTGACACATGCTATAGTCATGATTAATTATTACTGTCACAGACAACACAGTATATTTCCATTAACCTTCCATAACTTCCATAAAAGTTAGGTACCAGCAGCAAACCTGTCTTGCCATTCTCTCAGGATTCCACGATGGAGCATGCTGCATACTGTTAATTCAGTCCCATGCTATTTTTGCCTCTGTGCAAGCGCTTGCTGACTTGTAGTTTAAACAGTAGTTAATACAGTGTGGTGTTATATTTTACTTAATTATTTCTCCACCATAATTTCTAAGTTGTAAACTAAGGTGGAAGAGTTTTATTAAAAAGAAAAGAGAAAGAAAAAAAATGAACAAAAAATAATAGTAAGAAGAAATTCAAAATTTACAATTTGCAATTCAAAATGTAACGTCATTGAATTAGAATTTTTGAACTTTGTGACTAATGAACAACTTGTCCATGTATACCTGTGTATAACTAATAATTCCTTTATAGCTCCTCTTGGAAATCACCTTTCCCTACCCAATCTTGCCACATATAATTAATCAGAAGTATGACTACAGTGAAGTCCTTAACTAATTGAGGCTCATAATCATTGAGGCTCAGCTTCAAAATATCTGGGATCAACCACCATAGGCAACTGGTGTGATACCTTTGGTTTGTGGTAGTTATACCAAATCCAGGATGATGTAAGATGTCACCCATTCAGTGAATTAGCTTTCAGGATTACTTTCACGAATTGGTTATATCGTACGGAATTATTTATTTCCTGTTTTTCAGTGTTTTTGGTTGGTTTTTTTTTTTTAATTAAAAAAAAATAGGTTTTCTTACTGCATTTTGGGCATACATAAAAAAAAGATAGTCAAGACTGTATTGAATCATGAAATTGAAGAGTTTCCTCTCCAAATTTCCATGATTCAGAAGTGCATCAAGCATAAGTTTCTGTCATAGTCACATTTTTCAGGGATTAGAAGAAATTAAAAAAAAAAAAAAAAAAATTATTCAATTAAAGCTAAATTCTCTGAATTCCAGAGATATTTTTAAGAATCTAAATGTTCATAACATTTTTATTTCTTTATTTAAAAATAGGCCATGTACATATAACTAAATTTTAAAAAAATTTCTCCACTAGTTGTTCTTAAGGTATTTTAATCAAAATGGGTGAGTTATATTTGTTTAATTACTTCTTAATGTCTACCAGAGTATACAATATTAGTAAGATGTAGTGTCCCAATACGGTTATTTTATTTTATATTTTAGCATCTTGCTGCCCCACCTCTAATGGAGTTTTATTGCTTTTTGCTGCCTGCAAGCTGAGTTATAGCATCAGGAAGTAGAATGTACTTAAGCTGAATGCAAAGATCCCTTGATGATGAGTTTTTAAGTCAATGTGACAGAAATACGTTTTGCTTTGTTCCTTCACTGTGTGATGGGGAGCCATTGAGTTTTGTTTTTTTTTTTTCTTTTAGCTGAAGAATTGAAATGGAAGTAAGCAGGTCTATATAGTGGCCACTACCATCGAAAACTGACTAAGAATTTAACATAAATAGTAGCTCACATTTGTTAGCAAGGCTGAAATTCCTTCTTCCTCAAGGTCTCCCTCAGTCATGAAATTTAATGTTTAAAAGTTTAGCTTTTAGTGGAACAAACCTTGTGATAATGAACATACATAAATCTACTTTAAACATCAACATAGTTTCTGCTATGAATATCTTATGCGTCTGAAAATAATAGATGAACATCATACAAACATGTATCTAGTAATTATATATACCCTTTAAAATAATAAGAGATATTTTTTTTCCTTAGCTTGAAAGGATTTATTCATTCTCCCCTACAAATTAATAGAATCATCCTTTTTCATCTCTGGGCTCTCAGCCCAGATTCCTGAGTATGGCAAAGAATTAGACCAAAGGCTTTAAAATTAGAACTCAGCTGTCTCTTCACAAATGCTAATAAAATAGAAAAACTAACTTATTTTCAGTGGTATGCACGGTGAATGTATCAAGGCTTTCAGAAATAAAATGGTGTGAGAGTGGATTAAATCTGCAGCATGCTTTCCAAGCAGGGGGTTAAATTTCTAAAGCAGGCAGCCAGCCTGCGCTGCAGTAGTTTGCATGTATAGTTTGGACAGCAGCCTTTTGTAGTTCAGGCTCTCAGAAACACAGAGATTTCTGATGTCCTTTCAGAGAATATTGAGAAATTCAGTGAACTCCTGACTCTTTAGAACTCCAGAAGTATGAACTGGCTAAAAAGATGTCTGGCTATTCAGTCTGTGTTATTATAATAAATAATAAAAAACCTGCTAGAGCTAGTGACTGTGTGGAAGCAGACAATGATACTCTTTACCTCTGTGGGATTTGTTCTAAGTGCAGAATATAAACAGATCTAATAATGAACTTCAGCTTGGAAGAAAAAAATTGTTCACTGTGGCAATATTTTTAGGAATAAGGAGGAGTGCAGTAGAAACAGATAGTGTCTGTGAATTTATTATTTCGAGTGGAATCTTTGACATATGCTTTTAAGTTGCATCTTTGAATTTGATTATTTTTAGGGCAAAATTGAAATACTGATTAAAAGTACCATCATTTGAGATGCAATTGAACCATAACTTGTGAAATAGACAAAAGTGGTAACAAAAAGCTGTATTTTACTGATAACTATGAACCAGTATAGCAAA
This sequence comes from Lagopus muta, assembly GCF_023343835.1. NCBI lineage: Eukaryota > Metazoa > Chordata > Aves > Galliformes > Phasianidae > Lagopus > Lagopus muta. Next base: position 17,385,507 of record NC_064440.1, on the reverse strand, counting down.
TCAACTCTGGAGGAGTTCATCTCTATCTACTGTATGGTGAAGGAGGCACCAAAGATTATGAAGCCTAAGAGCCAAAGAATTTTGTAATAGAGAAAAGGGCCTGTTCTCTGGGTGGGACAGTTGCTTGAGGGTTAGCAGGCACTGTTCCTGAACCCAGAGCACTCAGGATACAAAGATGTGTGAGAATAGGTCTGCAGGAGTTTGTTTCAGTCAGGTCGATGGTATTAACATTGCCCCAGTACCAGCCTTTTGCTGTTCTCAGTGCAGAAGCAGATGGATGCTCTTAGAGAATGCTGCCCTATTACTCCCTTTTTTTTTTTTTTTTTTTTTTTTTTTAACTTGGACACTGAGATTTTGATAAGTGTAAAGGAGATAATCCTGATTTGCTGCGGTTGTACTAATTGCAAAGCAATTCATGCAAAGGTAAATCTGTTCTGTGAAATGAAATAGGCATGGAGAAATCACATCAGATGAAATATTTTTTTTGTTCTTTTACACAGTGTGGAGAAGTTCTTTCTGCCTGTGCCACCCAAAGAATTACTGGTAAGTACAACACTGGATGAAGTTTCAATTTGTTTGGGATGTCTTTAAAAAGTATTTTGTGTATTTCCAATGGGAAATTCAAAGAGAATAATTAGATGTTACCTAAAAATATATTGCTGATTACACAGTTATAGTATGATGATGTTTCTCAGAATTTTAGAAAATGACAAGATATTCTAACTAAAAAAATAAGGGGCTAAAATGGAAATAGTATAGTTTTACCTCACATAGAAATAAAAAATTATTATGTATATAAATAAAGGCCTGGTAGATAATAGTTCCTCTAATCCTAAAATCAAGCAATTTTTTTTTTGTTTTTGTTATTAACCATCAAAATTATCCACTAAAATATGTTTTTACTTGAGGAGTTTAATTCCAATGAAAAATAATGGAAACTACTTAATTCTGGTGGTTGATATAAGTCCCACTTTTGCTTTGTAATATGAAAACAACAGTCTGGTTCTCTAGGATTGTGGTGATTGTGAGCAGTTACCATATGATGCTTGTACAACACTGTATGGGAAATGCATTGGTGACTTCGGGGACAGTGTAAAAAAATCGTGTATTGCTGCTCTGCCTGTTCTCTGTATAAATAGGGAGAATTCTCCTGAGATGTCAATCTGGCACCTTTCAAAAGCTTTGCATTTAGTTACTATTTATTATTAATTGTTAAGTGCTTGCAGTGTACTTGCTACTGTGAAATGTAAAAAGATACAGTCCTTGTCCCAAGGATCTTGTTTTAGAAGATGAACAAAACCAACTCATTCTTCTGTACAACAAATACAGTTTTCTTTGTGTTTTGTTCAAATTCTCTAAAACTGTGGTAATGTGGGCTTCAAGGCAGGTTACATAATATTTCTTTACTGACTTTCGCATTACCCCGTTCAGAGTGAAAAGAACTGTCAGCACGTAGTTGGCTATATGCACTGTGACAGATTTCAGTGTTCTGAACAATTGGTCCCAACTACTCTCATTTCTTATTCAAGGTTTCAAACCATTTTTGAAAGCTATCAAATTGCATGTTAAACTGCTCAAGAAGAGAAAGAGAGAACTTCTGGGTGGGAAGACAAGGCAGAGACATTGCATACTGAACAGCAGGGGAGGCATGATATTACAAGGATGATACTTCTAGGAAAGATATCAGACTAGTCTGTGTTCCTTTCTCCATAATTAAGAAGAAAGTTTTGTGATTTTCTTAGGACTAAAAATGGAGAATTAATAGGTAAAGCAAAGGTGTCATTTGCTTCAAAAAAGGGAGTTATATACACTACCCTGTATTTTTAAGTAGAATGCATATGATTTTATTTCTGTGCTTTTTTCTCTCTAGTACATGACACATTGGATATTTTATTGCAGCAGTTGTATTTGCTCAAACCAATCATGTCAGAGACCCAAGTGTGGTCATCAGTATTTGTAAAGCTTCTTAACTAGTAGCAAAGTGCTCAATGTTAACATTTGCTTGGATAAGGAAAAATTTTGTAGCTAAAAATAAGGAAGAAAATGGAAAGAGGGGAAAATTTAAAAAAAAAAATAGAGAGAGAGAGAAAGGAAAATAGTGACTTGAATTATGCAGAGAAAAAAATGAAAATATATAATAAAAATATTCAGGAACAGAGGAAAGAATGCAGGAAAAAATGTGATCCAATTTTGATAAGCATAAAGCATCTATGTAACATTTTCTGAATACTATATGTTTTACTTGCATTAAGCTGGTCTATAAAAAAAAAAAGATATTGGAAACAGTCAGTCTGACTGGAAGACTGCTAAGGTACCAGGTCAGAACAAATGAGTTAGAGGACTTCTGGCTCTGCTGACTGCAGGCGTCCCACCAAAGTTAACCCAGTGAGCCAGTGCCTGAAACTGGTTAGGAATACAGTAGTACTTGAGTACAACCAAAATGGGGGGCTGTCTTCTTAAGAGGGTTAGTAAATGTTTGGAGTTGTTCAGCTTCCCATTTAACTTAGGACTTCTTCAGATTATAAGCTTTAGCAAAACAGACATTCCATGTAGACTGTTCTTTTTCCTATTGGTTCCTGATTCTTTCTGTTAAATCACAGCTGCCTAGTTGCTATCCACTCATTAAATTCCCAAATGGAAGATCTGTAGGTGTCAGTCTCAATTGGAGATAAACACTATTCAATAAATTCAAATATAACCACTCAGGTTACTAGGATACCACTTATCTGTTCAGGATACAACTATTAACATTTAAATCCTCATTAACATTATAACACTGTCCATAAAATTCAGAACCTTTTACACAGAGGCATTCAAGTCTATTTATCAGTAATGTATTCTAAATAATCTAAAAACAACATGAATATCAGCATATACTTCGCAGTAAGTGTCATCAGAAGGGATCTTGAGGATCTAATGTTTGTTTTAAAGAACAGGCTAAGAGGAACACCAAGCTGATACAAGTACAGCTTTATGAGAGGTGATCAACTGATGAAAAAGGTCAACTGAACTCTGAAAGTGCATTAGAATAGGCTACAGAAAGAAATAACAGGTCTAGAATCAATACTTCAGACACATCACTAAATTTAAGCAAAGCTAACTTAGATACTAAACACTAAAAAGACAGCTTCAGTGTAATGACGCAAACACAGATAACTGAAAGTATTTCATTTTTGAAGCTCTTGACTGTGTAGTCAGTTCTAAAATTGAGCACTCTGGATAAAATTTGAGCACCATAAATGGAGAGCGAGGGCAATGAATTGTCATTTAGTTGTAACCATTTAGACAGAGCACTGAAATGCAATCAGCAGATAAAGAGTGCTGGAAAAAAATAATTTTGAATTCTTTAGTGAATGACAATATGTAAAATTAGGCCCAGGCTTAGTTCCAACAAACAAGAATGTTGGGTTTTTTTTTTTTTGTTTTTTTTTTTCTTCAAATTCCACTGGCATTTATACATCAGAATGGTTAGAGAAAATAACCTTGAGAAGGATGTTCTGCCAACAATTTACTTTGTACTTGTTCAGTGAGATTTTTAAGTAACAGTAAACTAAAATCTTCAGAAACTTTATTTGCTTGGATTTTCAAATTACTGGGATATGTAATGCTTCGATGTTCTTGAAAATAGCAACATGGATACTAGACACATTTGAAAAAATAAGAGGTTAGTATGGCAAAACAATATAGCATGCATATATGCTTTTCAGTAGAGACTGTGGAAGCACACATGTATGCTTTTATTACACAAGCACAGAATTTGATTCTCGATCACTTTCTATTTCTCATGATAAGCAAATTCCAATTCCCAGCTTATCTTCTATCCAGTCGTATTTGGATATTTTATCTACATGTCATTTCGGTACAAACAGCAGGAGATACAGTAGTAAAAGCACCTTCTCAGTTCCCGTGCCTTTACGCTACAGCATCTGCAGGAAAATCAGGCCTCACAAGCCTGAACTGCAATGTGTAAGCAAACAGCAATAAATACTTGCGTAGATGCAATTACCTGTCATTCGAAAAAATAGGGTTTGCAAGAGCCTATTATTTGATAATGCCTTGGGTTTTCTTTTCTTTTTTTTTTTTTTAATATATACTGTATATACATAGTATATACATAGTGTATACCTTGCTCTGTTTGAAATGATAGGTGCCCAGCTCCACTGTTTAAAATAATTTTTATTGTAAGCAAAGAAACATTTAATTCACATTAATTTCTGGCAACTGCTTTGCTTTCGCTATCAAATTGCTAAAAAATAACAATATAAAAATCATGTTTGCAGTCTCTTCAGGTTTTAGGCTGCAAATGCAGTTCATAAAGCTAAACTGAGCAGTAACCATAAGCAACTTGATACAGATGCCTACTCGGAATACCTGAGGAAGCAGCTAACATTTCAATAGCAAAAACTTCTAGACACAAATGAAAACTAATCTGTGCCAATAGAAGAAAAATTCATACATAGAATGCAATGGTATTCTCCAACAATAAACTCAAGTATTTTAACTTAGCAAAAATAACTCTAAGATTGTTGTTAATTAAACATACTTTTTCTACTATAATGTATATTGCATTTTATTCAGCTATTGTGTTTGTTGTTGTTTTTAATGATTTATTTAGGGAGGAAAACTGCTGATGTCTTGTTAACTTCTGATGTCGATGGGCGAGATAACGTTCTATAACTATATTTTTTATTTTAGAATTATTATTTTGCTCTCTGACAAAATAATTTGCTCTGCATTTGCTTGCAGGATTTTAGTTGAAAATGTTCTATGTAATCTCTAATAATTATTTTTCTTGTTATTAGTACAAGCTTAAGATCCTTTGGGAGACCACCACTTTGTATGTCTACCTTTATTTCAACTCTCGTTTCTGTTCAATAAGAATTTAAGATCAATAGTTCTTGGCCAGCAGTATCTATGCAGAGCTCTTTGTCTATGCAGACAGTATAATCTAACCTAACCTATATAAACAATGAATTCTCAGCACTAAAAAAAAAAAAAAAAAAAAAAAAAAAAAAAAAAAAAAGCAGAAATCTCTCTTCACTCTGGATAACTGGCAAATAATAATCTTCCTCTAACATATATTTATAGCAGATAGACTGCAAAGATATTTGGGAATAGGAAGGAGATATTCCAGGGAGAATGCTGAAGGAGTCCTGGAAACGTTCCACAAGCTTAATGTATTCTAGTGGCTATTTTTTCCTAGTTAAAAAAAATTGTGATTCTAAGACTTCAGGCTCTTGTTGAATATAAAATATGCATAGCAGGGCAGAAAGGCATTTGAATCAAACTTTACTGATGTATCCAAAATGGTCATTATTATGTTTTTCAGTGTGATGCCATTTTGGAAAGAGGACCACCTTTTATACTCCTTCTGAATAGTTCTCTATCAAGATTTAGGTATTTTTGTGGCACTTGTGATTCTCTTCTGCATCCCTTGTGATGCACCAAAAACAAACAAACAAGGAAGTCCACTTCAGCCATAATTCAGTTGCATGTAAAAAGTTAGTAAATCACAAAAAGTAATAATCTTTCTGACACATTGGCTATTGCTTATGATAGCAATGTCTAGAATATCAGCTTTCAAAGGTTTGTAATGATTCAGAACATACATTTGCATAGTTTTTTATGAAAGTAAGACAAAAGTTGAACTCTTCAAAAAATTATTTGCAATGAAAATTTAAGCAGGTTTGAAAAATTAAAAAACAGCAGTGTAAATGCTATTTGAAGAGCAGAGCATCTTTTAACTCTAGAATATTGAGTCACATCTCACAGCCATGTCATGACAACATAGGCCTGTAGCTGCTCCTTATTTTCAGTTTCTAATCTTAATAAAAGTTTGCTAAAAGTATAGAAGCTCCTACTACTGTCCTCTTAACAATAACAGCCACATTTCACTTAAGGTAGTTGTGCTATTCCTCACGGCGAGACATGCAGTGAATACAGACATTGATGTGACCCTCAGAAAGTTTGTCCATAAAAATGTGTGTCCAAATGGTGCCAGCAAAGAAATGTCTGAGAGCCTCAATGTATTTTATTGTAAGTTGCTATTTTGGGGCAAGGTGTGTAGTTTGATTTAAAAATTGAAATTAAACATTATATTTGTGTATAGTCGGATATAAAGTACAAAAAATTGGAACTTCAGAGTACAGAATAGAAAAGTTGGTTTTCAATTGAAGAATGAAAGTTTTAAAAGTAAAAAAAAATGACCATAAATGGAATAGTCTGGGAAAAAAGGCTGGTGTGTTCCTGTGGTGAAAAGGAAGGGGAGCTTTGAGGGCAAGCAGGAACAGAATCACAGAATGGCCAGGGTTGGAAAGGACCTCAAAGATCATGAATCTCCAACCCCCTGCCACATGCAGGGCCACCAACCTCCCCATTTAATGCTAGACCAGGCTGCCCAGGGCCCCATCCAATCTGGCCTTGAACACCTCCAGGGACGGGGCATCCACAACCTCTCTGGGCAGCCTGTTCCAGCACCTCACCACTCTCTCTGTAAAGAATTTCCCCCTGACATCCAACCTCAATCTCCCCTCCCTCAACTTAAAACCTTTTCCCCTTGTCCTGCAGTTATCAACCCTTTCAAAGAGTTGATTCCCCTTCTCTTGGTAGGTATTGAAAGGCTGCCTTTAGGTATTGAAAGGCTGCAATGAGGTCCCCCTGCAGCCTTCTTTTCTCCAGGCTGAAACTATCAGTTGATATGTATTGCTCTGATGAACAAAAGGCAAAACGTCATGAGGAGACCTGAAGAAAAGTTTTAGAGTTTTACTAACATCTTATGAGAGATACTAAAGTGTCAATGAAATTCATCCAGAATTAAGGACAGAATTACTAATTTGCCAAAGGGAAAATTAAGAAACACATATGACTGCAGGAGAATGTACTTTGCTGTAGACAAGCGATTTCTCTGTTCCTTTCATCTTAAAATAATATTTTCCTATGACTTCTGCAGACAGTTCTGTTTTAAGATGACTGTAATCAAATTGTTCCTTTAGAGGCCATGAAAGAACTACTCTCAGATGCACAGATAAGTCAGTTGTATTCTGTTTATTCCTTTTTCTGTTAATTCCTTTGAGGTAGTACAAATTAGCCCCTGGAGATCATATAGTTTTTTTAAATACATCTATACCTTAAAGGAATAGTGGGAATAAGCCAGCTGTACCTTGCTCATGAATTCAGCTTTAAAAAGACTGTGCAAGGCTTGGGGCTGCAGCTCAGATGGGCAGAGAAAGGTTTCCAAGGGCTTTCCCTTCTTCTGCAGCACAGGACATCTTTATGCCTTTTACCATGCAATCACTTGTCCTAAGAAGCATTAGCAGCATTTCTTCCACTCTGCCAGCCAACTATTTCATCTCCTCCTGATTTCAGTCAATATAAATAAATATTTGGTTTTATTAGCATAGTAACTTAGTCTCGTGGATTGAAGCTCAGACTAAGCTTTCTAGCCCATGAGGTCTGGAGTTCTTTGAAACACTGTTCCTTTTGTATTTTGCAGCTTTTTATTTTGCTGAAAATGGCTATATGTAAGTGGCTGCAACTGAGTAAAGTCACTGGTAATTAGCATTTATTCTATGTTCACATTGAAAATACTTAAGCCTATCTTTCAGCAATGATAGTTTTGATCATAAAATTCTAGTTCCAGACTGGCCTTGCCACTGTAGCAGACTCTGAGTAACACAAGGTAGGGTGGGGAGATGCGGAAGGAAAGCGTCTGTAGCTCCCTATAAGAGTAACCTGGCTTAAGGCTAGGGGAGCAGCTGCCACATAGTTAATGTCCTAACAGATGTCTTATTTTTAAAAGAAGATAAAAAATGACTTGAGCCTGCTTTCTAAGTCTTGGAGAAGGGCATGTGGAAAATTTAGTGGGAAACCCACTGTTTCCAGGAGGCTGGTAAATCACAGAAGTCCTTGAGGAGGTTTTGAGACCACAGAGCTGTGGTTATAGGAAGAATGTTCTATTAATGTTTCTATTTGAGTATGCCATAGAATTCCTTACATTTCTTGTAGGAGGGAGTTCAATCTCCTTCTCAAGTAACTCCATTTAAACCTTTGAGCTTTCAGTTAGCTTCAGTCTGAGGCAAGGGAGCTGATAGATTTTCATTGCTTTATTTCCACCTTCAGACACCAAAATTTGAGTTGTACAAGGCTCAAAGCTGATGTAAGCTGAACTACTGGCTCATGGTCTCTGGTAGGGCTGTAATAGGCACCCAAACAGTGACTGAAGGATGAAGACTAGTGACTTGTTTTCTCAAGGTCACTTTTCCATAGATTCCAGTAAAAATACTTTAAAGAAGAAGTAAATGCACAGTGAATAATTTTATGTCATTGAAATGCCATAAAAGATAGAATTTGCTGAACCCATCTGAGATGTCCTGGAAAAAATTGGAAAAGTGCTTTTTCTCACTGACTTTCAGTTAGTGATTTGAGTATAGCTATAGCTGAATGTTGAAGAATAACACAATAGAAGTGGTGGAGAGAAAAAAGGGAATTTCTGCAGCAGATTTTTTTGTGAGATCGCATTGTTTAAGGGAGTGTTAGAAAGTCCGAAAGAGGCTAATACAATCATCCATTATTGTTAAAACACATGGCTATTTATGTACTGCTTTTGTAAATTTATGTCAATTTTTTGTCAATTTGTTGATTTATTTATTTTTTCCTCTGCATGACAGCAAACCAAACAGTCACTTACAAGGACATTCACTTTATTTTCACACTAGATGGAATAAAAAAGAGACAGCTGTGTCAAAAAGATGAGCAAGATAAGCAAAATAATTTATCTTTTCAAAAATAACATAGAAATTTATGACTGTTTGTCCTTTTGGTTTCAAAATATTATTGAAGATTATACAAATTGTGTTGTTTTCAGTTCAGTGTTTAGTTAAATGGAGGTATTATTCAGTAAATCAACTAAGAGTGACCAAATAAAAGTTTATTCTGACAAGAAAAACTCATTAAGAAAAAAAAAAGGTATTCTAATAGTTTCTCAATTTTCTTTAGATTAAACAGAGTTCAAATCTTTTCTAAGGCTAATATGTAGTGCTGCTAAGCTCAAATTCTGGGAGCATTTGAACTGAAAGAGAAACCTGTATACAAGCCTATCTATATAAAGAGTATTGGCAAGGAAATATTGTGCTATATAAATAAATAATGTATTGTGTATTTGTCAGCCAGTGACTGACCTCAGAACCTGGGCTTTACGGGGTATAGCTGACAGCACCTTAAATCCTTCTGCTCTGGAAGGAATACTTGAAACTTACAAAGAAGATTTGAAAGATCTATCCTGTTCTGTCACTATCTCATGAGACTAGTTGTAGGTTCTGTTTTTAGGTTGAAGGTATTGTCCTGAAAGACTTGTCTCATTCTTAGTAATACTTATTTAAGTTTAATACTTATTTATTATCAGTTTAATACTTACTTAGTATTAGTATTAGTTATTTAGTATTAGTATACTAATTTTTATTTAGTATTAGTTTAATACTTATTTAATACTTATTTTGGTGTTGTTGGAGAGGTGAAGACAGTCAAGTTTTGTACATCTTGGCCCCACTGGGTCTAGATGATCTTTATTGTCTATTCCAACCCAAGCCATTCCATGATTCTAAGTTAGTTTAAACAGTAATATGTAAGTCCAAAGTGTCGATGTGGAATATATATCCTGAAAAGCCCTTATTGCTGCTCAGAAAGTCCTGTGGTGAAAACGGATGCAGATGCCAGACACATCTGGGTTTTTTTTTAGGCAATTTTGGGATAAGTTATTGCCAAATGATTAGGAACTTCTTGGGAAGAGGAAAGAGATCAAGGAGAATCTGTGTCATCTAATGGAAGCAGCCAAATAAATTAAATAAAAGGAACAAAATCTGATGATGGAATAGTATTTGGGGTACTACAGGTATTTTTAGAATTCCTGGTAAAGTACAATACAAGAACTGTCACTTTTCTATACAAAAAACCACAAATTTTTCTAGAACTATAAATGTTTCTAATAATTGAATGGAGATTAAAACCTAAAACAGGCCTAAATATAATTTACTAGATGGGCTTATGTTCCACGCCAACTGACAAATGTGTAGAACATGCTACTTATATTCAGAATGACACTGAATTCATCTCTCTATGCCTTTTGTTGCTAGAATTGTGAACTTGTTTATGTGGTACCTCTCTCAACATTTTGGTTTAGACAATTTCGTTCATGTGTCAAATCAGTATCTAAAAAAAAAAAAAAAAAGCAAAAAAATTGCTCTTTTAGCACTAGTGGTACGTTTATTATGCTGAACTATACATCTGTTTTGTCTGACTTTATTCTTAGGTATTTACAGTTAGCTTGGAATTTAAAGTAATACTCCAATACTACAATTTCAAAAAAAAAAAAAAAAAATTGTGTTTGCCACAACTTGCTAACTTGCTCTTCAGCTCATAGGGTCTTCTTTAGCGAGATAAAATAAATAAACCTAAACTTAATGTAATGACATAACTGAGAAGAATATGCCAAAACAACTGAAGTACAGACTACCATTTGTGATGATTTTCTATTGATAACAATCAGTCATTTACTCCAAGTAAATAGGCATATTTATTGAAGAGTCAATTAACTAATTTCTCTCTCTCTTTCTCTCTCTCTCTCCTGTCCTTCGTTCATCCTATTTTTGCCATTCTCTTTTAGTATTAATGTGCAGAACAGCAAGATTTTTTTGTAAGTACAAAAATAGTGGCCTAGGAAATCAGTGTGTATACTCTCAGAGGTTAAATAGGCAAGTCTATACATCTTACTGAAAATCTGGAAAATATAAAAGGCTGTCATAGCTTTTTTTTTTTTTTTTTTTTCCAGAGGAAATATGCTGGAGAGAAGTCAAAGAACAGTATGACTATTAAGATTATTGTGACCTTGACCTACTCAATGTTCACAGTGGTGAATTTAGAATGTTTTTGTGCTTATTTGGGTTATATATTTTTCAGCTTTTTTTTTTTTTTAAAGAATTATGTATAACATTAATTATCAGAAATTTTCCATCCATAGAAAATTGTGTAATCAGTGATACCTATATGCAGATACTAATCTGCACAGAATTTTAGAATTCAGATTTCACCTATCAGTGCTGAAATACTAGAGTATTTGAAGGAAAGCCAGGGACCTTTTTAAAGGATGTAAGAACACCAAGCATGTAGAACAGTAAAGAAAGGAGATCTGAAAATATTGAAACACTGTGTATCTAAAACATACAATATATGTTCAGAAATATTGCTACTTCCTAAGCTGCTCTATAATGCAGTTGTAAGGATGGTAAGTTATCCTCTAAGAATGAAAGAAGAGTATTTTAGAATTGTACTTCTGCCTATTCAGATACTAGAATCAGTCAGACGCTCCAGGAACTTTAACCAAGTAAAGGAGAAGAATCTTCATCTTTGACTAGTCCACCAATAATCCTTATTGTGAGATGTTAAAAAATAAATGTAAATTTAGAATGCTGTTAATTGTCTTGAGCTGTTAGGAACTACTACTACTCCTCCTCAAAGAAACAAATCTAAAAATTGTACTACCTATTTCAAAAAAATAGATATGCATTTACTGGTTTTTAGAAGTGAAGGTAGCACATGCATTAGAATATCTTTTCGAAAGTCTTGAGAGAGACAGGGATAATCGTATAAGGAAAAAAAAAAAACCAATTCATTGATAAGACTACATGAGATGAGGTCTAAATACAGGGCGCTATAATAGTACTGGGTTTTATTTTTTGAAGACTGCAGTCTGCTGTTTACACACGTCTGCATCAGTCACTTGGGAAACTTGTTCAGAAACATAAGGAAGTAATTATTTGAGAAAAGAAAGCAAGTTTAGGGAAGGATTGGGGAAAAAAAAAAAAAAAGAAAACAAGAAAAAACCAACCCCCACAATTCAAGATATTGTAGAAGTCTCTCCAGTCAGTGATACTGGTACATTTTAACATTTCATCAAATCCCAAATGGGATCTATCTTAGTAAGAGTAAACCTCAAGTAATGATTTATTTATACACAAAGCATCTTAAGAGCAAGGTGCCTAAAAAAAAAAGCATCCTGTTTATTCAAGGTTGTTGGCAGAAATAATGTCTGTGAGATAATGCTTCCCTCTTTTCTGCACGGAATAGAACCCTGTGGAAATAAACTTAGCTAGTAAGCATTAATTTAGTGATGAGCATTGTTAACTTCTGACGAATATTACAAGCAGGAAAAATTCCTGAACTTGTTTCATAGACTTACAGTCTTCTGTGAAACTTCAGTACCAGTATCTGCATGAGGTATGCTATACTAAAGCAGTCTAATTTGTTTTGTATTCCTTACATGTTCAAATCTCAAACATTTGTATGTTTACATCTGTCCTTGCATGAAGGACAATCCAGTCCATTCTTTTTCAATCAACGACTTTGTCCTCCAATGATTTGCAAAAGGATACAATTAATATATATTTTTTTCTATTTTTATTTACTTTGACAAAAATCTTTCTGACTGCTAAGGTGTCAGAACAATGCATTTTGGGCAATGATACAAACTACTGATTTTCTTACCACTGTCAAAGCATTACAGTCGACTACTCACCATTGCAGATGGCTCAGAAATAGTTGTTCATTACCAGCCCTATATGAAAGCTGTTGTGTCTCTTTGTATTAATATATTCTTGACTTGACAGAAGTTAAGGCCAAGGTAATCTAGAACAAAAATTCTTGTAAAAATTATCACAAATCAGAAATTTTGTGGTCCAGTGGCAGAGTAATTTGACTAATTCTTGAGTGAGATAAACAATTTTTACTCTCTGGACAATATTATGGACTGCAGGTATATTCTGAATGACAATAATGTAATGTTTTCAAGTTTCTATTCTATATTTTACTTATGATCAAGGATATGATGAAACTTAGCAATTTTTCTGCAATTATATATATATGTTATAGGCAAGATCATAGAAAATAAAGTTGCAAAAACTGTATTTATTACATAATTTTGCTGTAGATTGAATAATCTGTATCAAACTTTTCTAATAGATATTTGCCTAAACTATGACATCAAACAAACTGCATATTGCCTTTTGTACTGCTCACTCTCACGTTAGCTAACTGTTAGCTAAACTACTCTGTTCATTTAGAGGTTTTCTGCTTAATACCTGTGTATTGGATTTGTTTACCTGTAGTTTTTTTCCATAAGCTTTATTAATTTTTCTACCTGATGCAGTCAAATTTTGATTTGTTGTATGCAGATTATCCTGGTAATATTTAAACTGTTCTATGGCTGCAGAGGCTGGTGTGTTTGGATAGATAGTTACTGATTTCAAATACACCATTGATTATTTAAAAATCATTCTCAAGTGATATTTCCCTTACATTTTTGTGGTTTCGAAATTATAATTTAGATGCACAGCTGGTATATCCTGAGTCATTAGTGATCTATGTACTGATCTTTCCTATTTTTTATCTTGCCTTCCCAAGAGAGCAGAGAAAATCATTTCACAATGGACCAAAAAAACAACTGATTAAAAAGAAATTTTTTAACTTGATCAAATTTGTTGGTAAAGCAACAGTATGTTTATTTAGAAAAGAGAAGTAATAATTAAAATAGATTTTTTAAAATGTATTATTTTTATCCCTTTCACCTTCACCTTGATTTTCCCATTTCAGATGAAATTATGTGTTTACTCTCCTAAGGCATAACTCAGTATAACAGACACTTTACTTAAGCTGACTTCTGTAAATCCCAGCCAATCTTCCACATCTCATAATTTTCAGGCAGAAATAATTCTGTATGGATGCTTCAGCTCTTGCTGAGTTCGATGGTCTGTCCTTTGATGTTGGTGGGGTGTTGTTACTGAGTTCCTACTTTATCTTGCATTTAATGAAGCCAAATTATTTAATGAAGTAAAATTACGTTAGTCTCTTACTGCAGATATTCATCTCAAACACATTTAATTTAAAGGTGAAGGAGCATCAAATTTGCTTTCATAAATAGTTTTTCATAGAAAGTACTTTTCTAAATACTTTCTTAACAATACTTACATAAAACATTAAGTATTATTAAGACATAGTTTCTTTTATTCCTCAATTAATATATTAATTGTCAACACCACATGGACATTAGAAATTTGCATCCAGTTGCTATTTCTTTTGATCTCGAAGAATAACACTGTGTCAAATATAACTAAAAAACTTAAGTTGTACTGTTGTAGTAAAAATCTTTCTTTTATAAGGACAAACTATACTATTCAAAATATTCATTCAAGAATGATTTTTTAATGCACTACCAGTATTTAAGGTTCTTTACCTGCAATTAAAGTATTAAAATAAAATATAGAATAGGAGTTATAGGCAATGATTTTAAGTAAAATAAAGCTGCTTTTTCTAAACAACAAGACAGTGTAGGTTTCTGTCTGCTGGATAAGCCTGGATATATTTTTCCCTTCTTTGCCCACTACAGAGAAAGTGCTGATAAGTTTCAAACAACAATAAACTAGGAAATGCCCCAGAGCTTCTCCCCCACAAAATAGAAGAAAACCCAGCTCAAAAATAACAAAAAAATCTTCACAAAAATAAATATATCTTACCCATCGTTTTCTTGAAAATATTAAAATATCTGTAATGTAATCTGTTTAACCTCTGCAACTCCAGCTGAAACAGAGAACAAATGGTTCTTTTCCCAGAAACGAACTTACTTGCATGCAGTAAGATTTATTTAAAGGAACAGCACTTCTCACTGGAAATTAATCCTGGTACTTTATCTTATACCATTGCTTTTCTTTTACTCACCACAATGGCTATTATATAGAAAAATCTAAGCAGCAGTAGTCTGTGCCTCTCCTTTCTTATTTTGCTGTGCTGTTGCTCTCCAATTAGCTGTAGCTATGCAGTCCTGCAGACAGTGTGACAGGAACTCTCTTACCTTGACAGCAAGTACAGATGCAGCTTTTGCACTTGCAGCCTGCCTTACGCTAGTAACACCCTCACTCCTTCCGGTCATTCATTCCAGGGGAGGAATGACACCAGCATTTCTGAGCTGTTCTTGTGTTTTCGCCCAGAGCACTCGGGGAAAGCAGACTTCGTGATCTCCATGCTAACTACTAGCCTGCC
Source organism: Lagopus muta (assembly GCF_023343835.1). Lineage (NCBI taxonomy): Eukaryota > Metazoa > Chordata > Aves > Galliformes > Phasianidae > Lagopus > Lagopus muta. Next base: position 17,370,426 of record NC_064440.1, on the reverse strand, counting down.
TGCTGCCAGTTCTCCCTACTTCTGCCAGTGATGACATTCAGCTTGCTCCTCCACACAGAATACAGCACTGATTCCTCATTATGTAAGGCAGTCTAGGTCAAGTGTAGGAGAGACACTGCTGGCCTGAGCAAGCTAGTGGATTGTTTCCTCAGCTTCATGCTTCATGGGGTCTGGATGCTGGATCCTGATCTTTGCTACATCTTCTTGGGTAAATGTTTTTGCATGATTTAAATGGTTACTGTGCTATTTTTCTATGCAGATAACTGTCAGCCATTCTGTGAATTGCAGAAAGAATTGCTAGGTGAAATCAGCTCTGTCAGCATGATTAAATTATCAGACTAGCTCTTCTAGGCGTCTAGCTTTAAGACACTTTACAAATGAATAAATCATAAACTGGATTTGTTTAACAAACATATTTTCTAACCGTATGGGGATTATTGTTGATTTGACTGATTAAGCAGTGAATTAAATCCATTTGCCTGAGCGTGGTGTTGGGATGCATTATTGGATATAGCTATTAGCTCTGAGAGGTTTACTGCAGTTCTTGGCTATTGCTTTGTTTTACCCTTTAAAGTACAAATACTCTTCTTTTATTAGACAAAACATAAAGAAGCAAAAAAAGAAAAAAAAAAAACAACCAACTCTAATTATCTTTTGGAGGAAGCAATTATATCCAGGATTCTATTACCTATTTACTGGTTTAATACATGAATCAGTGTGCTTATAAAATATCTAAGGTGAATACTGCAGATAAAATTACACTAGGTGGCTGCTCTGCAGAATGCCTTAACAGTATCTTAGCTAGATTTGCATTAGAGTGTAGCCTTTTCACAGGTACCATGTAGAATTCAAAGATTTTTAATATATTTATTCACAATTGAAAACTAGTCTGTAATAATATGTAGAACAGATTTTTCACCAAATGAATTACACATACAGAGGACTGTCAGGTGCTGGAAAGTGTGATTATACTCGAATGCAGCAGAAGAGGCCCTGGAAAGTAACAGCATAGCACTGATGCTGCAGTATCATGTGGGGAATTTCAACAAGGCAAGCTTCTAGCTAAGGAAAATTAGCATTTAATAAATTATAATTTATTTGAAAGAGTAATGAGAAAACTCACGTTTATATGCAGTACCTTGGACAGCAACTGCTTTTCTCCCCTGTTCCTGCAGTCTACTTTATGGCAGTTGGCAATTTGTTATAATTAAATACTACTAATTTAAGATACGTTAAACAAATTCTAAAATACTAAAAATACCTGTGATATACTTTGGTCAGCCTGTATATCATTCAGATTTAGCAGCTTTCTAACAAGACTCCATTTAATGTATTAACATAATTCAACATAAACATCATTATTTTTATGTTAATAGGATTCAAAGCTGAACATAAAAAATACTAAATTGTTATCTGTTGACTATATGGTATTCACAGAATTGTCTTGTAGGTAATCATTAATTCTAGGAATAAATACTAAGGTCTTTTTTTCAAATCAAAATAGGTTTGATTAATTTACTATGTACAGACATAACATTTTGAAGGGAACAATGGAATTTGTTTAAATGCATTCATCCCCCCCCCCCCCCCTTCCTTCCCCTCTTCCCCTGGAAACTAGTGGTTCATCACACTGTTCTAGAAATAACTGATAGAATTTCATTTCAACGTTTATTTGTATGTAATGTAATTCATTCTTTAAAATATTTTACTCATTTAAAAGCTCTTGTTCTCTTCATTGTCTCCTAGTTGTTATGTAGATTTATTTTGTGATTTAGTAGAAACACTAGGCTGTTGCCTTTATTAACCACTGTATAAGTGAAGTTATATTGAAGAATATATGACATGCTTTTGATATTCTAAAATCACCTCTCCTGCAATGCAATATATGACATTATAATATTTTATAGACATTATTTTATAGTTCAAAATACAGAAGTATGTTTTGCAAGCAAACTCTCAATATAATACTGTAGTATAGGAGCTTAGAAGAAAACTGCTTGGCACTATGCATTATTGTAATTATATACTTCACATTCTTTGTTTTTTTGCAGTCTGAATTGTTCTAAAAGAGTTGTGCTGTTATATTTAGGTGCACTGTGTTCTGACCAATTTCAAAGAGTGGGTACTCCAGGTATTTTCTTCCTGGCTTAAAGAGTATTAATAGCCAACGATAATTGAAAACAAGACAAAGTATAAAAAAAAAAAAATCTTATTCTTTTTAAGTGTATGGTGATTTTCTGGAAACATTTTCTGCACTGTCGTTCATAGCAGAAAAAGCAAAGTACCTCTCAGCACGGAAAACTGCAATAGTTGGAATTGGGAAACAAAAGTGTTAGAAAACAGTGTTTCCTATGTATAATTACATATTATTATATTTGAAGAGAACTTATAAGCAGAAGGGGGACTGACTTTTTACACAGTCTACTAGTGAAAGGACTAGGGGAAGTGGCTTTAAACAAAAAGAGAAAATATTTAGGTTAGAAGTTAGGAAGAAATTATTTACTCAGAGGGTGGTGAGGCATTGGCATGGAGAATTTGTGTATGTCCCATCCCTGGAGGTGCTCAAGGCTGAGTGCCTGATTTAGTGGTTGGCAACTCTGCCCACATTAGGGGGGATGGAACAAGGTGATCTTTAAGGTCCTTTCCAACCTAAACCATTCTGTGATTTATGCATTACTACATTTTGGTAAGTCACTTTAGGGCAGAGAGATTTAATCTAATTTGTAATGTACATTATGAATGCACTTATATGCAGAATATGAAGCATATACCAATACCTCCTGCTATTTTCTTGTGGCTTAATAGAATTGTCCAATCCATGGCTACATCAGTATCTTGCTTTTCAGTATATATTCAGTATATTGCTTCACATCACAATATACACAATTGAATTTCTGGCAAACTTTTCTCAGCACTTTTATTCACAGTACTGTTTTTTTCTGATCTACAAGGGACTGTCTGTGCTCTCTTCACAGCCCTGGAAATGCCACTAGAACTGAGGAAACCATACGGAAGTGTGTGAACTGAATTATTTTAGAATAATGTGTGTAACATACGCAATGGAAATACCAGTTTTTATGGTCCAGTGTAAGCAAAATATAGAAGTGTCCATTAGACTTTAGTTTCCATAAATATACTTAATATATTTATATCTCAGATCGTATCTACCCACTTTCACTGAGCTGTTAATATATACATACATACATACATATACATACATATATATATATATATATATATATATAGTGATAAAAAAAAATGCTCTTGGTGCTGAGTTGAAAAAGGAAGTCTGGGAAGAACTGTGTTTATCTTATAATAAGATCTAAATTTGAGTCTATAATAATAGAACATATAAGCTTTCCATGTCAGACAGAGCTCTCACAAATTCCAGTATTTCACTGCCCCAAAGTGCCAACATTTATTTACACTTAGTAGGTTCTAGTATGTTCTATATGTGACAAAAATTACTTGCTGTAGAAATGGACTATGTTTATCTATTCTGAAGATACCAGCTGGCAGATATGTTCTGTTCTTTCTGCAATCACTTAAGAGACTTTAACACCTGCTTGTCCATGAAGGATCTTGGATGGCTTATTCATTATAGGTTTAGATTCTTTACTCCATTACCCACTGCAGTTTGCAGAATTCATTCCTAGTACTAGAAAGATAATGTGAAGGATTGAGAGAGATTTCTTAATGCATTGGTAATTAAATTTTCTTCAGACATTCTCATTTAAGAAAGAAAATATTGCTCTTAGCCCTTTATTAATTGCGTATATAGAATGCATTTTTTGCATTCTTGCTTTCATGGTTGAACACCTAAGCTAGTGAAAGTTAATGTAAAATATTTCTTCAGATTATAAATAAATCAGCTTTTAAAGTTACACCTAAGTATTATACAATTCAAGAGCCTGATACCAGCTGAGAATAATAAGATTATAGTTCTTTCTACTGTAAGGTCATAGAATTACACTGTGTTTGGGTATTGGGGAAGTACCTGTGCTCTTCAGCAGCCTATCAGTGGTGACTGCATAAAAGCTGAATTCAGAACTGGTGATCATGGCAGCAGTACTGGAAAACATGTCAAGTCTTTCTAGATCAGTGCTTAGGCACATTTTAAGGAGAGAGTTTGCCTGGTTGTTTATAGCTTGGTCTAGTTCTGTGCATACTTTTCACATACTTTTAGCACATCTAAAGTTTGGGGGGGGAGGGAGGGAAAAAGCTGTAGAAAATACTCCCAAAGTCAGTCCCCCACTTTTTTTTTTTTTCTATTTATGTTAACCTTTTCAAAACCAACAATCTTTCTGTCAAACCTGCTGTTAGAGATGTAGGTTACATACTTTTTTTTTTTCCTCAGTATTTGAATATTAGTTCTTGTATGTATGTGTTTTAACTATTTATTGAATGTCATAAGGTTGCTTTCTTTTAATCACTGTAATACATGTACAGGAAGTATTTTAAAATTTAAGAGATCAACCTTTACTGTTCTTTCTGGAACTTTTTTTTTATCTCTGTTGATAAATTCTTGCAAATTAGGTATTATGCTGCAAGAGTCCAAGTGCTTGTTGTTAAGGGCCAATGATTTCAAGCCACCAATTAGAGTTGGAAAAATTTGCATAATTTAGATTCAAGCAAAATGTAGGAAATCTCATGATGTATGAAAAAAAAAAAAAAAAGGCAGATCAGAAAAATATTGAAATTGCATCTAGGGGATTAAATTTGCTACAACTGCCTGGGAGGGACTGAATTTCAGGTTAACAAGTAAAGTGCCTGTTATGTCACAGATGACAGCCTTGTATTAAAATATTAATTTGGTTTATTTTTTATATCTTTGCTTTCAAAAAATCTATTATGTAATGAAAAGAATGCAGTATTATTTTTGGCCTTTCTTCTGTGCACTTCTCACCTTCCCAGTGACTGCCCAGTTTCCTACTAGGCTGTGCTTATCTTCTCCCAACATGAGTGAAACTGGATTTCAAGTGTTTGCTCATGGCCATCCCAATTCCACCTCCAACCCCCCTCACCCCTTTTTCTTCTGTTTTTCTTACCTTCTTTCTGTCTTTTTTTCGTTTACGTCAAGAAAGCAAAACTAGAAATGCTATCTGATTTAGCTCGAAACTGAGGCTGATCCTGTGCAGCTGCACTTTATTGTATTAGCACTTCCTTTTACTTACCAGTCTGAATTTAATAAACAGCGTTTGTTGTCTAGGTTCCAGATTTGGCTGCTCAGCTGTTATCTGAGAACATTTTGATGTATAGATCTGACACAGCAACTATGTACCAGGCTGCAATTTTGGCAATGTTGTCACTAATACAGTAGCAGATAGAAATATCATATGACTGCAGCACAAGAACTTTTTCCTTTTTTTTTTTTTTTTTTTTTTTTTTTTTCTGTCTTGAACCCATGACTAAACATGTTGGATCTACCAACAGTAGTCATGGAGAAATGTAACACAAGCCAGCATAAACAGCATTTAGTAGTGGCAGGGACTGACCTGGAAAGGTTATTGGTGCTTTTGTAATGGAGTATCCATACCCAAACTATTTCCCTCTCACGTTCCAGAGGCAAATAATTAACAGAAAGGAAATGAAAATAAATGAGAATTTTTACTCGTTTTACAATGGTTGACGATATTTACTTCTCTGCACAACCCTTGCCCTTTATTTCTTGCCAAAGGAACATGGAACTGTGGATCTTCAGACTCAAATATTACTGTCTTTACAAAATTGCTGGTAAAAGTCAATTCGTATCTTTTGCCGGTAGATGGGGCTATCCTTTCAGGTCTTTGTATCTTTTTTTTCCCCTCTAATTATTTTTTTTACCCTCCTTTCTGTCTCTCTTCACCCTCCACTCGTCCCACCTTCTTTCTTTTTTTTTTTTTTTCTCTTTCTTTCTCTCTCTCTCTCTTTTTTTTTTTTTTTTTTTTTTTTTTTTTGTCTGCTATTTGGTTGTATTAGGTAATATGGAATGAGCCTCAGAGCAGGAAGCACTGTGGCTTTTTCTTTGTTCATTTTTCCCCCAATGCAAATGCAGTAATTTATGAATCTTGTTAGTCTTTTGGAACTGAAATTCTGGGAAAGTTTATTAGAGAGCATTTTATCACCATTACCTGCTAGGTTTTTATTTTTGTCTTTCTGATAATACATTTGAAATTCCTGTTTTATCTGGTAAGCCAGCAGGATGTTAAATCCTAGACTTTAGTTCATTTATGTTAGCTGTCCTTATGGGGTGTTCCCCCTGACTTTTCTTTCTTTGTGGTTAATGCTAAGAATATAATTAAGGAGAAAATCCAGTTTGGTGGTTTTAAGAATGTTCTAAAAGCTGCAGTCAAGTCTGTTGACAGCAACATATTCTGCTACAAGTTGCAGTTACAAATTTCATTGTAATTATGTTTTTGGATTTTTGCCAGCTTGGATTTTTGTGGTTTTTTTCTTCTTTTTTTTTTTTTTTTTTATTATTGTTATTCAGGAGCTATTTAGAAGAAACAGATGTCATATTGTTCCTTCATGTGGAAAGCATACTAAGAACTGAAGCAAGCAATGCTATAGTCAAGCTCCAGTGTTGCAGGAGCAACATTCCCATGGAGAAGCTCTGCTTTAAAGACTAAATGCTTTACCCAAGTGGTTGGGAGTTTACTGTAGGTAGAAAAGATCCTCTCCTCTTTTTCTGTTTCTCACCCTTTCTTCAGCTTTTCTGATCACATATTTTACCAGAAACCCTTATTTTAGATACATTCAGATCAAACCTGGTTGTAATATTACAGATATAACTCGGTTCATAATCTGAACCGTCTTGCTTTTTCAAACAGCACAAGAAATTGGCCAGGTGGACATCAAGCTCTTTCAGCGTCTTTTCTAAAATGGATTTCTTCTCTGCTCCCTATCTGAGGTATGTGTTTAAAAGTCTCCCAGTGAATTCATTTACTTTGGATTGAGCTGACTGCTCCATCCCCCCTTGGAAAGAGTTGTGGTCATTCATTCTGCAGTATTTGAAAATTGATTGGTGTTTTTTGTCACTGTTGAAAACCTATTCAGTTGCATTTATTTCAGAAATGCTTATTTCATAGTTACGTTGTCTAACGCTTGAGCTGTATTGGCTGATGAGTACTGCATTCTTGAAATGCACCTACTTTTTCCATTATGTTTTTCAAGCTTGACCCATGTGTTATTAAGTACAAAGGAAAAAGACTGTGCTAAAAATGACTCTGAGACTTAATGTGAAACAATAACAGGATGATTGCTGTCAAGGCTGACACCTTGTTGGTTTGTTCTCTTGAGCCTAATTTGTGTGATCTTGAATATTTGCTGAAATGTTTAGACACAAGAAAGCAAGCTAGAGACAGGCAGCCTTAATCAGATTGTCTCCAGTTTGTCAGATAGTCGCAGGTAGTTTTTATTATTTTAAAGGAAGTATCCATGTCTAGGGAAGAAAAGGGGATCGAATTTTTATTGTATAATGAAGAGTATGATCCAAGCAATTCTAGGGAAATTTTAGGAAAATGATAGCAATTTGCATAATCACTCTTTTTTACGTAAAAGCCTTGCTATAATGAATTTTGGGAATACATTGTAGATAAGTATAATGGAATCATATATCCTATCAGTTGTTTGAAACACTACTTTATATCAGGGTAAGAATAACTTCTTACTGATCACTGAAATCTATGTTAAAATTAGTTTCTTAGAACATTAACTTGCTTTGAAATTTCAGGAGTTGTAAATGTCAACAACTGAAAGAGTTCAGAAGCTAAGTAAAATAAATGGCAGATTCAGAACTTCAAAAATGAAGGTGGCCTCGAAGCAAAAAACCTTATGAATGCCTGTGAATATGATTCTTCTCAGTGTATTATCTGAATGAAATATTTTAAAGGATAGCTGATTATTGACTTTTAAAGGATGGCTTCACTGCTAATATCCATATCACATCACATCCTGCCTGCTTTCAGCACTAGAGTTCCTGCAGTAGGAGTTTTGTACATAACTAACAGAAGCAGATGTGTTCAAGACACAAAAGCACAAAACTTAGCATTGAAGTTTGACCAGGGTGGTATTTTTCTGATCCTTTCCAAACAGTTTTTATTACCTTAAATTGAAGAACTGAGAATAAAGTGTGAATGTTTCTCTGCTCTTGGTTATAATAATCTGGTAGTAGGTACTTATTTGCAAATATTTTTTGGAAAGTGGTACAAGCTTGACTTAAGTGTGTGTGTGTGTGCGCGTGTAGTTACAATTGTGTTTGATACTCCTTTGGATATATATGTTTTCTTTCATTTAATTAATTTTCTCAAATCCAGTACAACTCACATGCTGGGTCTTTTGGGCTAACTATGCTTAATAGGTTTCTTAATTTCTTCCAGCAGTAAGCATATATTCTTCAATTTCTCTACCAAAGACAACTTATGTATATTAGAGGCAATGGGATTCCACAAGAGTAAGAGAACTGTCTTTGGACTGTAGACTTCCTGTTGACATTTTAAAAAATGGCAAAATTGGCAAATGTATTATACATTGAATGATATATATGCACACTTTTAAACTAAGAAAACGTGTTTTTTGCTGTTTGTAAAACATTTGATAAGGAGAGCTATCAGATTCTTTTTAGCGTGATCTTTTAGAGCACTTCAGTGATCAAATTGCTTAAGGGGAAAAAAAATTAGAAAGTTGAAATCACAGCATCACAGAATGGCCTTGGTTGGAAGGGACCTCAAGGATCACGAGTCTACACCCCCCTTGCCACAGGCAGGGCCACCAACCTCCCTATTTAATACTAGACCAGGCTGCCCAGGGCCAAACGTTTTTTTTCCCAAAGCTCAAAAGTTCTGGCACATATTTCCATTTTTTTTAGTTGTAAATTTATTCTCATTAGATTTCTATCAATGAAAACTTCCCAACACTTGATGGAACCAACTGAAACATTACTGTAGGTGAAGTAATTAGTTAAATGACTTATAAAACACAGTCTGTACTGTGGACAGGTTAGTCCAATTCCTGTAACATATGCTGATCTTTTTTATTCAGTATTAGTAATATTTAAAGAATGACAATGATGTCACAATGAAGACATGGGTGTTTAGCATTTTAATATCTCCTAATTTTACTGATTATTGTGTCACTGTTTCTCTTCCATTTCTGTCACTGTGTTGCCACAGGGACCCTTTCAGTGTTCTTTATCTTTAAAGAAACTTATCTTCAGAGAAAAAAAAATTATTTCACTTTGTGCTTATTATCAACATTTTGGTAGCATCCTTGCCTGCAGTATTAAATATCACTTGAAATACCACATTTCTGACTCAGACATTATTTTACTATAAGTAAAAGTGCACATTTATCTGTCCTAGAAGCTTGCTCTCTCCTTCCTCTGTGTTTGGAAATTCTGATTACATTGCTCTTTCTATACAGTTGTTCTGTTTACACTGCTTTGTCTCAGCAGTGCGCTTCTGTCTTTCCACTGTTCTATTTTAAAGTGTCTGTATCCTTTTTTTTTTTTGGTTTCCCCCCTTTTTTTTTTCACAAGTCTTCAAGTAAAAGAGGATATGACCTTTCTATTTTCAGTCTCAGAAACATCCAGTTCAGTTTGTGCTTTCATGTTTTCTACCATCTCCCACCATCTATCTTAGTAATTTATTTCAATACCTTGTAAGCATATGGATCAGTTTCCTTCATCTTCCTTCTACTTCTTAAACAGATTGCTTACAGCATTTGCTTTTTAAAAATTACTTCATATTATAGTTCATCATACTGAAAAGCATCATAGTGAAAAACAGTAACAAGCAAATTCTGTCAAGGTCAGAAAGAAAAATATAGGAATAAATCTAGAAGATTGTGGGAGTCTATTAGTCTTTTTAATAGTGATATGGTCAAAATGTCAAGGTCAAAAATTACAAGGCTAAAGCAGTAACTATACTACTTTTTAGCTGAAATAATGGATCTGAAGGAAGTTTTCAAATGCTTGGTTATTTAAGTGCATTTTAAGCCAAAGACCTGATTATTTTCCAGATGTATTTGCCTTCAATGCTTTCATTCTTTCATCCCTCTCTAGGCTCTATTTTCTACTTGCTCTTGAATACTGTTGCTTTCAGAGTGAGATCTTTCATTTTCTTTAATGTTTTAAAGCATCTGCTTCATTTCAAATTGTTATCAGATTCACTTGCCATAGGAAACCATGACAGATATTTCTGAGGAAGGTAACTGCTTCTTTTAGGAACGCCTCAAGAGGACTCTTTCAGTAGCTTCATCAGGCTTTCTGGAATAGGTCCAGAGATGCAAACAAAAGGAAAGAAGTTAGAAATCAGTGGATTGTTAGAAGCTGCATACCAGAGATTATTTATTTTCGTTCTTTACATGTATAGAGGATAGAAGAAGAAAGACAGACTGCAAAAAATGAACTTATCCAGATGACATACTGTGAGGAACTTCCCAATAGGGAGAATAGTAAAGAGCTTTAAGAGAGTGTCAAGGGAAAGTATGAACTCTTTCAGTGAAGGAAGAGGTTGGGTGAAATATCACTTGGGATATATAGTGATCCTGCCCTTGAAAGAAAATGCAGAAGATGGTCTGATTATTATTTTGACCTTTCTCTTTGTTAGTCTACAAAAAGGAGTATATGTAGCATGTACAACAACCTTCCACTAAAGTACATCACAAATTAGATAGGGTTCAAAACAGATCCCCTAAAAGATATCTTCATTAGGATTTCTTGGAGTACATAAGCCACAGTATCATTGCTTAATGGAAAAGAAAGTTACCCTAAATTTTTCCTTAATTTTTTTTTCTTAAACATTACTAAGACTGCCTTCAGTTCAACTTACTTTCTCTTTAAATACACTAAAGGAGATTGACCATGTAGGATGACCTTTACCATGTTTTCAGGACTTCATATTATTTCAGAATAGAAATTCTTACACATCCACAACTCTTAAATAATTAATTATGCCTACACTTCAAGAAAAATGATCTGATTTTCTTAGACATTTTGGCTCTATCCATGCTAAGACAAACTGGCATGAGATACTCTGTCTACTTAGGCACTTGTTCTTAAAAATGTAGTAACCATATGTACCCTGTCTACAGGGAATATCTTCTCATGTGAGCTAACATGGCAGTCATGTCCAGAAAATCCTTGGGAAACTACTAATTACAATGAGTGAAAAATGTGCAAGGGTCAGTTGTATTTAACAAGAGAGGTGCTTGTGGCCTAGGATTGAGAAGTACTTATTTCCATTGATTAATGCATTAGTTTCTAAGCTACAGAGGAAACAAAAGAAAAAAAAATACAATGTAAATGTGTATTCCTTCATTTGTATATATTTACTTAGGAAGAGGAAAAAAGATTTTATTGTGCAGAATATTTTTAGAGTATGACTTCAGAATAGGCTAAATACATTCACAAAGTGGGACAATGAATTGAGTTGAGATAAAACATTAATTTCTGAAATAACTCTTGCAAAGGAGACAGCACAATATTGTCTTGAGTTTCCCTTAGGAACGGTTTGTACTTGGGAAAATAAAAATTAAAATATCTATCTTTTTTTTTTTTTTGTGATAGTTATATAGGGACACATCTTCATATAGCTTGTATAAAACTAATAAAAGAAACTAAATTGGAGTCTAGAAGATTGTTAATCTGCTCGTACAAGAAGCACAAGACCGATTTAGAAATTATCTGGCTAAATCAGTTGCTTTAATGGTTTTAATTGAAATCTAAACTTGTTTTATTTTTTAAATAATTCTGAAAATTTACACAAGAAATAGTGTACATAAGTCATTAAAAATGCATTCCTACTTAATGGCAAACTATTTGGTTTTGTTTAATAAGTAATATATGTAGGGCCTGAGAAAACATTTATACTAAATGTACTTAAAATTTGCTGGAAAACAGTATACTTCATGATAATATTTCTTCATGCTGGAGAGCTTTGTAGAACTGTTTGTTGACACTCCTGATGAGGAATGCTTGACAGGATGTTTTGTTGTCTACTTTTTGTTGGGCAAATATGGGAGATCTGTGTTAGTTCCAGTCATGGGAACAGATTGATGTGTGCTGTGGAGACCCAACCTTGGAAATACTCAAAGTTTGATGGGCCATGTCTTTGAGCAACCTGCTTTGGGGCAGTTGAACAGGCCAGTTTCCAGAGGTCACCTCAGCCAATCTCTGAGTCTAATTCACAGCCGAATCGTAGGAGTGCAGAACTGTTCCATAGCCTAGTTCTATGTAATAAATGACAACTATACAACATAATATAAGAAGTGAGATTACAGTCTTGTATCAGTAGGAATGAGAAACTTATCTGCTCTAAGGACTAAATACTGTTTTTGTATTTCATGAATTTGATGTGTTTTACAGCTTTACATATATATGTATATATGTACATATACACATATATATATGTATATGCAGTGATGCTACCAGAAAAAAAAATAGAAATCTTAAGTACCTTTTGAGCAGAATTATTTAAAAGTAATATTTTGCATGAATCCTCAATCCAAACTACAATGAAACACTGTATCCTTTGGTTTGCTAACAGCAGCGTTTGCTTTGCTAATGACTACAAGTTGAAAATGAGCAACAGTTAAGAAATGCTTCATGTTTTGGATTTTTTTAATCTCTAATTGTTATTTCTAGTGAGTTCATATATCTTATGAGTGTTCTTGGGCTGTAGTCTGATAACAGTGATTCTCACATCCTGGTAAATTTGGCTCTAGATTATATCCTGCCTAGCTGCTACGCAGGCTGTCTGTGAGTCTGTCACTCATGGATACTGACCTCAGACTTGCCCTCTTTCCCCTCAAGACAGGTTTCTATACATTTGTGAAGTCTAAGTTCAGGCTTACCATGAACCAACACTAAATAATATTTAATGGCTCTGCTGGGAGATACAAAAATGCATTCTGCTCAAGAGTGGGGAATGATAAATTAACAGACATGTTAGGAAAACAAATTAAAAATTAAAAAGCAAATATAGCTGTTATAGTACCCTCCCACTATGTCTGCATGCCTAATTCCTAGTCAGTAGTTAGTACTGAGATTATTAAGAAAAAAGAAAAATAAAGTTGGGAAAACTAACAATCAATTCATTTTAAAAAAATGTAGAGGAGTATTAAGCATTCAGTTTGATTTACTTTTCTATAAAAGCTATTTTTCTATTTCAAAACAGATCTGAGTTCATTATATATCTCCTAGCAATAAATGTTTTTTAATGCAGGTTTTATCTCCCTTTTTCTTTGTCTTCTTTGCCCATAAGATTTCTATAAGTGTCTCATCGATGACATTTTTTTCAGGGTCACATGCTTAGTATCTCCTGTGACTAAAGTAAGATTGACTATGAGCTAAGGCTAAAGTTCCATAAGATAGGTCAAAGCTTTCGTATCTAAGTTTATATATAAATGCTTAGATGAAAAAATACATTGTTCAAAAACAATGTGATGAGAATTTCATGTTGACATCTGTGTGAATTCTTGATTGCTTAGCACTTTGGAAAAGGATGAGTTATGCCTCTGGTTGTCTGCTTGTCTGACATGAAATGAGTCATTTGCTCTCTTTTATGTGAGAGAAGATTGTGAAAATGGCTAAATAATGTCCATAAACTTTGAAGAATTATTCTGAATTCTGCCCAGTAAGCACTTTCCCCTTCTCTTTAGCAGTTGGCAGGTTTGTGTCTCTCTGTAATGATTCTAGTTTGGGTGACTTTCTTAAAGTGGTAATCACCCTTAACTGCTTTCAGGGACTTTTTTTTTTTTAAAAGTATATTCTTGAGACTTTATCTCAATTAAAATCCTGTATTGCACATTTGTAGGACATATTTTCATTTCTGAAAGCTTCACAAACTTTTTTCTTAAAAACCTGCTTTCTTGCTCTGTTGAGCTCTTTCTGTAAACTGTTCTGCTTCAGTTGTGTCTACATTACCTGTTGCTTTGTAAACTTTGAATATTTTTGTATGACTATGTTAGGTATTTAAGATACCAAGGTGTGTGTAACACTTCAATATGGGAAGAAAGGAAATAACTACCCCAAAGAGCATACAGTTTGAATGTGCACAGACAGAAACAAGGGATTTAAGTTGTAGTAGTTATTCTGATAGCTGATCACTGAAACCACTGCAGAGTTATGGAAGATATCTTGCAAAATAATAGACTAAGAGAGCAATAATGAGCTATTTTTGCAAATATTTGTGACAGGTAAACTTCTTCAAAAGTACAGTGATGATGTAAACTTAAAAATTGACCAATGGAGTTAACATAAGGGAAAACAGTTCTCAAGTTTCTAAGAATTGATACAGCATTATGACATCTAGTCACCCTGGGTATGGGCACATCTTGTTTGATAAGGCCAAAGAATCTTGCATTCTGTTAAATTTGATGGAAAACAAACACAGACTTATATTACCTTGTGGATGATAAGAAAAAAATATATACTACATGTGTATTGAAAAAAAAAAAAAAGTGAAGTAAGATTTAGGTGATTTTGCTCCAAAACTTAGACAAGGATTTTTGATACATGTAAGAATTGGATTTATTGTGAGCGCTAGTAGCATAGACACCACTAACCTTAGCAGTCCCCAGGTTTTGTTACTCATCTTTCATGTGCCAAGCTACTGTGTTAAGCACTGATAGACTGGGATGAATCATTACCTCTAGAAATTGAAAAAAACATATACTAGCAATGGCAGTGAAATGAAGTCTGAAGTAATTAAAACTTGAGTTAATTGGGGTTCATATACACTATTTGTTAAATAGGGTGTTTCTGAAGGTTGCTTGGAGACCAAAATAGCTACAGCCCTATATTCTGCCTGCTTTCTGCAGTGTGACTACATCTTGGCAGGGAACAAAAGCAAAATTAACTCATTAGACACATCTTCCTAAAGAAACCCAAGTACTTGCTGCTGCAAACTCAATTTGCAGACAACCTGCTTTCCAGATTCAGATGGACTTCCTATAAGGGGAAGTACGGACAGGTTCATATTGTGTTAGGAGGAGTTTGTGACAGAATGTAATCTGCATTCTGCAATCTGTCAAATATAGTTGACATGCAGCATGGAAAAAATAAGTAGAAAAATCAAATGTATTTAAAACCAGGCATCTTATGATTTAATAGTGTAATATAGCACACATTTTCACCTTTCTTCTTAGAGGACATAGTTACTTCAGTTTCTGAGACAGGCTGTGTAAGGACCTATTCACATTCTTATGCTTTAACTATCTTTTATATATCTGATCATTGTGTACTCACTGAAAAACACCTAATGTTCTTCATTTTCAAAATCTCTAGTATTACCTTTAATAGTTACTAAATGCATAAGGTATTCTGCAGAAGTGAATTCAGCAACCTTTATTTCCAATTCTTCTAATTCTACTGAATTCAGTATCAGGTTTATGTTATTACAAAGACATCTGAACTTGGAGATGTGTTTTATCCTATTACTCTTTGGAACATGATGATGAGCAGTAGGATGGTAGCAGAGACCATGCTGTGAGGGCCCAGTTCAGCCTGCGCTTTGCACCAGTTTTTGGACACCACAGTTCCATGTAGGAATTTGTGATGTTCTGAGTATTGTATCGCAGAGAATTAGCTGTGGGTTAAGACATGTTGGTAGACAGCATTGCCAAATATAATAGTCCTGTGACTTGTTTTGTTTGAAGAGTTCTAGCACAATAAAAGTTGGAGTACAATAGACTGACAATTGCTGTCTCCTTTCACATAATTATTAAGCAATCCTGGTAAAGCATGTAGTGTTTTACAACAGTGGCAGTTTTGATCTTGACCTTTTTGGGGATTTGGAATTTTTCATTATATTCATAAAAACCATTTGGATGTGGTACTTGGGGACATGATTTAGGATGGGTTGTTAGAGTCAAGTAGTATGAAGGTCTTTTCAAATCTGAGCAATTCTATGACTCTGATTCATTTCTCTCTCCTTTTTCTTCAAGCTTCTACTGTCAATCTGTAGTCCACCTAAAAGCTCCCTCACTACCCAGCCCAACAAAAAGCCAGAAAACCTTGCCACAGTCCTAAGGAGCCCAAAAGTATACACACCTGGCATTCAGTTTTCAGCATGCCTGGTAAGGCTGAAGTAGGGAGGGATGAGGAGTCCACCTACATCTCGCTCCCTAGATCCTGTATACTTAAAGACAATTCAGGCTTCTCATGAATTTGACAGAAAGATGAAAATGTTTGAGGAGGTGAGGGTGGAATAAGACAAATTTGATCAAGTGAGAATGGGCAGAATGGGAGAGAAAATCTGAATGTATTTTTCATATATATACTTATGACTTTCTCCAAACTAAATCCCTATCTCTATCCACAAGCTTTCCCACTTTGAGAATCAGTATTTCACAATAACTGTTTCCATAGACAGTATGTGTCATTTTACCATCCCACAACTTGAAGCATGAGAATTAATTTGCACTGATTTGATGAAAGAGGACCTCTGTCGTAACAATATTATTTTTAAAAAGTACAAAATGTTTATAATAAACAATTATGAATGATGAATATATGTATTTACATGATTTAAAATAGTGCTTTTATTAATGTAAATGTATATCAATCATTTTAAAGTATTAGTCCTACAGCACTGAAATGTCAAAATAATTTCTTTTTCTGAATGTATCTTTTTAGCATATACAAATGTTGGCTGGCAAAATTTCAGTACATAAAACTAAAGGGAAGTATTTCTCCAGTTTCAGTGCCTGCAATTCAAGGTAAATCAAAGAGTTTGAGCTGAAGCTGCTTTTTTAGCTAATATGAATCAGAGTTCTTCAAGATACAGATCAAATAAATTAATCAAACAGTAAAACTTACCTGCATGAAGTCGATAGCATGTTTTCAGAACATCTTATCACTTCATCTGTTATATCTCTGTCTCTCTCATACACACACACACACACACACACATACAGACACAAAAAATCACAGAGAAACCCAATAATTTTAAGAGTAATAAATATGGAAAACTGGATAAACAGTGGTAACAAACTGGCTCTTCCTCAAAATTGCTAGGCTCAGAATATTCTTTTTTATCTGTATTTTTTACTGGCTTTCTCCTCAAAAGACAAAAAAGCAAATTAAGATGTTTGATGTGATTTTCATTTTTTAATATAAGCATATAGTGGTATATGAGGTCTTCTCTTCATTCTAGCTTCAATCAATGTAACGATAATTTCTAAGCTTCTTAGATTTTACATGACTCCCTTGACTTTATATCCTTCAGTGCCTTAGGACCATGACCCATGTGTTGCATTCATCCCTTCTCTGTCTATGTTGTTCATATACCAAAGATTTTCTTTTCATAACTGGATATTCTTGTCTTTTATATCATGCACGTTATTGTGCCTGATCTCAAACATGTTGACATATTGTTTGTAAGAATAATTTTTAAAAAATATATTAATTTGACTTCTCACTGGTTTATACAAATGCAACCAGATGATATATATGATGCCTGCAGAAACATTAATTTCTGACTCTGGTATAAGATGGTGCCATGCCTTCAGCTGCATTGATCAGGCAGCAGGAGTGATGTGCTGAGGAATAGCTCTCAGTTTCGTTTCTCAGCTGGATAAATTATAAATCAGGGCCTGACTTCTGGCCGAAGTATTTGCTCATCTAGGCAGACTGGACCTAGCTTTCATGCTGTTAGTGGAATCAAGAGCTGTGGGAGAACAATGACTAATCCAATCAACTATCTTCAACCTATTTTAGATATTGCATTACCATAAGGCATTATAACTCACTGAGTTAAAAATTACTGTTCAGAAAAAGTATTCCGGATCACTGAAACCTTTATTTCAACATTTAAAGTGGCAATTTAAAACAGCAAGAAGCATTTCAAATTACAAATATAAGAATACTGTCAGTCTTTAAAAAGACAAATGTTTGTTTTGAATGATGAAAATAGCTGACAAATATTTTAATCACCAATTCAGAACTTTAAAAATGGGTAAACTGTGTTGTTTCCCTCTCAGAAAAGCTGAGGTTGAGAGATGTAATCCATCAGTTTCAATTCAACAGCAAGATGAAAACTTTAGAAATTATTATTTTTTATTACTTCATTAGTTTGACATAATCTGACTGCACATTTTATATACTGAACTGTATTTACAGATCTTAAATCTGTTTCCTTGTTCTATTTCTGTACAATTTTTTTCTGTTTCCTCAGCGCACCTTAATAGCAATATATTAATTAATTTTGCATTGCTCTGGGCTGCTGAAGATTTGAAGCCTCTATACTGCTATACTATATATGTATATTTACTTATTTTCAGAAGCACATTTCTCTCTTTTTTTTTTTTCTTCACCCAACCATAGGATTAAAAAATACCAGAAAAACCCTAGATCCCAACATAAGTAGATTTCAAAATCTGTAATGTTATCACTGCTCACGCCTGACTGGATTATTTATATCTTTACATTCTTATGTTTTTTTCAAAAATCTAATAAAATCTTGACTATTTATTGCAGGAATAGAATAGAATAGAATAGATCACAGGAAATTCTCCAGTACCTTAAAAGAAAAAAAAAAAAAAAGGTGAAATCTTTGCTTTTAAATGAAAAAATGTGTAGTTAACAGTCTTTCTTCAGTGCTTTCAAACCAATGCTTCTGCGGAAATATTAATTCCCAGGTTTTGCCTTTCTTTGTAAGACAGAAGCTTTTAATAAACAAGGCATTGTTCAAAGGGTGTGGCAGAGGCAGTATGTGCTGTGTCAGCTGCTTGTAGTTAACCATTTAATTGCGAAAGTAATTGCAATGCTTCTAGCAACTTTTGAGATTTTCTTTCTTTTATGAAACTGAAAGTGTCATGACTGTAGGTCAGGACTTTTTTAGGTCTCAAAAAAGCTGAACACTGGAGGAAATATGTGAGAAAAAAAATAGTGAAATAAATCCTTAGAAATTATTGGAAAATATTTATATACAAATTCCAGTTCAGATAGGCTTTATTAAACCCACCTTTGCTCTGTAACTCTCTAGAGAGCCTGCTTTAGCAGAGGGCTTGGACTTGATCTCTGTAGGTCCCTTCCAACTCCTTCAATCCTGTGATTTGGTGAAATGGCCACAGCCTGTAATTCCTAGATAGTTTGCTGTCTGTATGCCTCTTATAATTGCCAGTGTTATGTTTTAATTTATGCTTCCTAGAGCCTCATAACAGTGCAAAATGCCCTCACTTGGATGAAGAGCCAGTTTCTATGAGAGGTGACAGTCTCAAGGTGGACACTAGTGCTAACCAAGGTTATAGATCTGAATTGAGGCTTCTTGCAAACAACTAGACATCTGGGAATTAATGTAGGCCCTTCTTTCTGCTCAACATAATCTGTGTGGGGTATCACAAGGGCAGACAGGGCAGGAACAAATATCCATACAGGAAGTCAACATATCTTTTCACGTCATCTAGATTTAACCCATTTTTAGTAGTTCTTTCTGTGGGCACACCACATGGCTCTCCCCACAGCTGGCTTCCTGGTTGTTTCAGAGGGAAACAGGGCAGGCACATCCAACCTCTAGACTTGGATTTACAATCACATCAGTAGAAGAATCGAGATGCAATCACAGGATTATGATTGGCACATCTGTGAAGGGAAGCTGACCAAGAACACTCATTCTGGTATGTGGAATGATAGCTAACCAGTGGATGATGGAATTAATGGATGGATTTTAGTGAGCTGATTGGGATGACCAGGTAGTCTCTTGATGCTGGAGCCAGGAGTAATGAAATCAAGGGTTCTCCTTGACCATTCCGAGAAAAGCTTTGTGCAAGAAAGGGAGCTTACATGGCTGAGACCAAATCCCAAATATTCATCTAATATTTACTAAGAAATTCAGAGAGATAGTAGTGAAGGATTGTCTTCATTTTTCTACTATTGTTTTTCTCTCTTTTACTACTTTCAAAGTGAAGCATAATGGTAGTAATGCCTTCTGCAAAGTCTCTGGCCTGCTTGCTTTGAATGCTGTGTTTCTGAATCATGTGCCTCTGCTGCTGCTTTTCTCAGTGGTGAGCTGCACACCAGGGTGAGAGGTGCTATGCTTTGGGATGAATCTGTTGAGACAAAATTGAGTGTGGGAATAAGCACTGGTGCTGGGATTTTAGGATGGCTGCTGAACCATAGGTGCCATTTGTTGGAAATTAAGCAGACAGCCATTCTCTGGGAGATGTACCAGAGAAATTTATCCAGGCAATGTGTTACCTGTGTGGAATACATCACAAAAGAAAGTGTAGGTACAGAAACCAGCTCTAAACATGCTTGCATGCTTGTGTACTAGCAGCAATAATTCATAGATGTTAGTGCAAATTAACGTATCTAATATTCAACAAACTGTGCATTACTGAACTCATTTATGAGTTCAGAATCATAAAACTTTGGAATGACACAAGGATGGAACCATAGATGTGTTGTACATGTGGCGAAAATTGTGAGAAAGTTTTCAAAATGTAAATACCTTTGTCATTATGTCTTTAAGGCTGTTGGTCAGACTTGCCTTCCACTGACCAAATGAAAAGCAAGTACAAGAATGCTGTCTGTAGGATCAGGAAACACATAGAAGTCATAATTTAGTCTCTTTTTAAGTATGCAGATGCAAATTTGATGCCATTCTAGAGGACAGAGCTATCAGAGTACCATCACTTTTTATTTCTTGTTTCCAAAGTATGGTAATAAGCCAAAATTTTAGAATGTAAATCTTGCCTTAAATTCAATTTTACGTAAATGTAAAAGAAATATATATAACTGACATTGCATAGCCAATATTGCCTTACTTATTTTTTAACAAACATTTTTAACAAAGAAATAGAAAACTATTATATTTTCTAAGGCAAACGGAGAAAGATATTTCAGGCACAGCTTGATAAAATTCAGATTAAATTGGTAACGTTGATTCCCAGTATGTGGAATCATGCATTAATCAAATGAAAAAGCACAGGAAAATTGTTACTCTGTACTGCAGTTATTTGTTACACAAGGTACACTGCAGGAATACAGTGTGCATGCAATTCATTCATCTTGGTGGTAGTCCAGTAGTTCTAGCCTATTAAATGTATTTACTCAGATGGCGTAGTAATCTACATGCCTTGTGATTTGTTCCATTAAAATATTTTTTGTCTTTCTATGGAATGCATAACTAATGTTTTTCAGCTTTTTAAGCCAGAAATGACTCAATTGCAGTTAATGGAATTAAGCTAGCAAAGCAGAAAGCAGAAGAAAGCTCTTTATTTTTAATCTGAAGTAGCGCACAATGGCTAAATTTTTGTTTAGAGATACATTAGTTAAATTTAAAAATCTGATGAGAAATCCAATGGCAGTCTAAATAATACCTAAATGTAAAATTAATGCTGATGGACAAATGCTGTGTTCGTATCATGCAGCCATCTGCATTTGTTTAACTGAGGGAAAAAAAGGATAGGACAAACAGCATAGTTATGGTGAGTGAAGCTTTGGTTTTTTACAAAAAAAGTCTGCAGGTATGTCTGCTTGATTGCAGTGGACGACAGTTCATATACAGATAGTTTGAAGTGATACTGAATTTTCCTCCTGAGTTGGAGAAATTAGCTGGGAGTTCAAACTAGAACTAAACCTTTCCTAATTTTTTTATTTTTTATTTTTTTGCAGTTATTAATACACCTCTAGCAGTATTCAGCTTCTCAAGTGAATTTGTGTTATACAACAGAGAAATAGCTCTAGGAACAGGGAATTAGAAGCTGTAACTGCCTTTCCTAATTAAGGCTTCCCATTAGGCTGCCTAGTTTATGTTTTCTTATGGGCATTCTTTCTGTTCCAGTAACTCTTGGTTTAATTCCTGCATAGTGATGGCAGAGCAATGTAAAGAGAAATCTGATGGTCTGTTGCCTGTGGTACTATAAGAGTTTTGCTGATTGATGGAAAATGTGTCATTGAATTATGAAAGCTGATGGGGGAGTTTAGCACATATACCTGTGTAATGAGATGTAAACTAAGCAATTATACATAAGTGTGGATATCACAGACATTTACTGTATTTCCTCTCTCCGGGTCCTGTTTTTTAGCTGTTGGGCAGACTAGACTGGGACACTAAACTGTCTTGCTAAATCACGTAGTTAACTATGGGTATTTGTGACTCTGTGGCAAATTACATAGTGATCCTGTCACCTTGTGTGCCAGTATCCTTCTTGGGCATTACCTTAGGTGATGGAAGTGGCTAACTGTAATGCATAGGCTTTTGCTTGATCTAGAATATACTATATTTTCAGTATTTCCAATAATTCACATATTTACCCTTTCTTTAAAAATAATATGCATGAAGTAAGTATAGTTGGCCAAGTTCAAGTAGTCTAATACAAGCAAATCCGTGTACCCAGATATGCTTTAGCCATGCAGAGAGGAAATATCAAGAATGCAATATTAA
Source organism: Lagopus muta (assembly GCF_023343835.1). Lineage (NCBI taxonomy): Eukaryota > Metazoa > Chordata > Aves > Galliformes > Phasianidae > Lagopus > Lagopus muta. The sequence continues at coordinate 17,348,059 of NC_064440.1, read as the reverse complement.
ATGGTATAGAAAAATCTATTATCAGTCTGGTAATGTGCATGTTTCTCTCATAAATCTGATCATTAGAAATAAATTTAATTTTGTATGTGAGCTATGGGAAGTCATGAAAAGTTGTTTATTCTTAATATTGTAATTTGATTTCTGTCCCTTTGCATTGCTTCAGATAGACTACTTTGCTTCAGAGCTACCTGTGGAAGTATGATGGATTTAAACAGGCCAGATGCAGACTTGGCTTTTGTGAAGAAAGGAAAAGGTGTTTCTCCTCAGCTAAGGCCTCGCATACAAAGTTGTATCAGTTGGCAGTACCTCCCCTCCACACTTTGTTGAAGTTTTCTCAATCTTATTCTGCATTCTGATGGCATGAATCATAATGATTAATTGCTGAACCATGTCAGTAAACAAAAACAAACAAACAAAAAAGAAAATTCCATAGAAATCTGGGCTGTGTGGTAGATTGATTTATCTTTATTTGTAGTAGCTGCACTCTTCAGGCTGTGCCTTGAATCAGCCAGGTGACATTCCCTGTGTTTATCACTGATACTCTCACTAATACCCAGGAATTATTTTTTAAATGAAAATGAAGATTACAGTATTACCTCATTGCACTTCCAAGTATTAATACTCCTCTTTTAGTTATGAAGACATGGAGAACATGAAAGCTAAGATAGATGTTTATCAAGTTAGGAAATAATCTTGTTAAAACAGCCTCTTTTTCAGAAAGTTAAATACTACCTAATTAATTTTCTCAAACATCAGTGTGCAGCTGTTTTGGAACAACTTTTAGATGAGGCAGGTGAAATTTGAAGACTCTGGGAATTTGTAAAAGCTCTATGAATATTTGAGCTTGAGTTATTCTGTTAGCGTGCATAGATGTATGACTACACAAGGAATACAGTAGATCAGATCCATCAGGGAAGTGTTAATACAATTGCAGGCATGTTGCCCAGATGGTCAATGTGTGAATAGCTGCTCCACAGTAGTTCTGGATGCCTCGGACTTAATATGCATGGGCAGATCAACTATGTGTTTAGTAATACACATACAGCTGAATAACTTCAGACTTCTCCTGCATGTGGTTTACAAATGGTCTGTACACACAGAGTATTTTGAGTGTGTGTAGGAATTATTTGACTTGAAACAGTGCGTACAGTACTAAGTAAATACGAATATATTTTGCTTGTGACATTTCAGAACAAACACAATGACACTATTCTGAAAATTTCTGAGTAACTTATTTTCCAAAATTTTGCCTCTTAGTACTAATTGTAGGGGCCAATACTTCATAGGTTGTTTGGTGTTTTTTGTTTTGCTTTTTTTTCTTTTAAAGGAAATCAGCATCTTTTAAATTTTATAGTGAGAAATCTTCATCTCAGTTATTTAGAATCTGTTCCTCTGATTATGGGTAATGGTTCTATATACCCGGAAGAAGTATATATATTTTTTTCTCAGAAAACCGGGTTATAGATCATATACAAAAGCACTTTGATCCCTCTGCTCTGAGTTATCTACTCTATTCTGCTACTCAATACATGTGTGATTAAAATGTTTGTGCTTACCTTGGCATTAACGATGTACATGATTATCATTAATACGCATAAAACAAAGCTTCTGTTTTATTTCCTTTTAATCTGTTGATATGTTCCCCTCACAGCTATGACTTGTGTTTTTACTTCTCTGTCATTCGATAACTCTTATTTATTTTGAAGTGTACTGCTTTGTACTGAGCATTCAGTTTCCTGAAAGTCTAAGTAATCATTTCGCAAAAACCACAGCAATGAGTGACGAGTGCAATTTCACAGAATCACAGAGTCATAAGGGTTGAAACGGATATCTCTGGATATCATCTGGTCCATGAGTGTACCACCTTTTAGCCTGCTTGATATGAATTGGGTGAAAAGGAATTGTCTTGGGCCACATACAAAAAATATAGTCTACGTATTATAGTATCAAAACATTTTGTTATATTTTTTCTTTTCATAGAAAGAAGAGCAACAAAACATAAAAGTAGTAGGATATTTGACCTTTTTTTGTGAAACTAATGCATCGGGCTTTTTCAGTGGCAGTGGTTGCAATTGTTAGTGAGTTCTCAATTGTTCTTCAGAGATTTTTAATGAAATATTATTCTTCCTGTGCTTCACAAATGTACATACTGCCAATTAACAATGATATGATTATTTCATGATTGGGTGGTGAGTGATATTTTTCTCTAGTAAAATAAGGCTTATAAAATTCTGGTAAAGGGGCAGGATTTCATTTTTGAGTTGAATGTCTGATTGCAACTCTATACATTCTATATGAAAATCTGCAGGTAACGTATTGATGTTGACTGAAAATGGGTGCAAACGTAGAAAAAAAAAAAAAACATGATTTTTTTGGCAATCTTGAAATCTATTCTCCAATTCATTATCAAAACACGGAGCGAAGCTGTATATTTTTTGCTGTTCACAGAACTGTGTTTAGCCAGTGTATCAAAATGCATACAGTTATTTGCCATAACTTGAGTTAGCAGTGCACTGGGCCCTCCCTGTTCCCAGTTTCAGCCCAGACAGTGACGACTGCATACTGCTTCTGTTTGGTTGTTGTGAACAATCAGTGAGGGCCCAGGCCTGGGCAACTCAGCTGGGCAGAGCCGGTGCCATATGGTGGAGGGCAGCCATAGGACAGGCTTAGCCCTGCGGGTTGAATATACCTGCAAAAGCAAGTTCCCCAGTGTAGTTTGCACAGGGCAAAATGGCATCTGACATGAAAGTGCCTGTGAAGCAAAGATGTGTCACTGAATTCCTCTTCTGTGGAAAAAGTTGCACCCATTGACATTCATCAATGTTTGCTGAATGTTTATGGAGACCAACAGTGGATGTGAAAGCAGGGAGGGATGGATGGTGTGTTTCAACAATGGTGACAATGAGATGGAGTGAGATGGAAGGCAAGGCATTTCCAGATGGCAGTGCACAGCTGTCACCTCCACTGGAGCAGATTTTTATGAGCATGCAGGTTTGCTCGTTACTGGAAAAATGTGTGGCTAATGGTGGTGACTGTGTTTAAAAATAATGTTTTGTAGCTGAGAATTTGCTCTATCAATAGTGTTATTGTGCTCTTTGTATCTGTTGTAGTTTCCATGGAAATAAGTAGAAGGTATTCGTAGGTTGCTCCAAAAGTAATATTTTAACATTCCAACATAAAATAAACAAAAGCATTTCAAAATAAATGTTGTAACTTTCTTATTCATTGATTGTAACATGTTTGTTTATTTTTTTTCTGCTTCCCTTTAGTATTTTCCTATGCAGAAGAATAAATGGTAATTAAAATGTGCAGGATGAAAAGATGGAGCAGCCAGTGCTTGTACCACCAGGACCAGACAGCTTCCAATACTTCACTAGAGAGTCTCTTGCAGCTATTGAACAACGTATTGCTGCAGAAAAAGCTAAGAATTCTAAACAAGATCGTAAAGATGATGATGAAAATGGGCCAAAGCCAAACAGTGATTTGGAGGCAGGAAAAACACTTCCATTCATATATGGTGACATTCCTCCAGGAATGGTGTCTGAGCCCTTGGAAGATATGGACCCATATTATATCAACAAAAAAGTGAGTCTAATATCAGTCCTGTTCATATCAAAATGTTTGGAGAGCTTTATCATACTTGTTTCATTCTCTTACTGTGAGTAAAATAGTTTCTTCATCTGTTAACTGACACCAGTGTGGGAAAACACCATTCTAATAATGTGGAAACAGCTAATCATTGTTAAAATATTTAGCACACAAGAATGGAAAATGTTTGATGCCATTGATAGATATTCATTCTACCTCCCAGAAAGTAAATATATATTTGACATCTAGTTATAAAAATTAAATTTAGCTAATGCATAATAAGTGGTCATGGCACCAAGCCTGCTGAAGCTGAAGAAGTATTAGGTCAGTGCTCTCAGAAATATAGTTTGAATAGGTGGTTTTCTGTGGAGCCAGGAGTTGGGCTCGTTCATCCTTGTGGGTCCTCTCCAACTTGGGATATTCTATGATTCTATGTTTTCAAAACACATTCATCCTCATGTGCTGTTGGCAGATCAGTCTTCCTGCTTTCTGTAATGAGAAATTTTACAACTGTATAATTTTTAATATTAAATCAATCAAATTGGCAGCAAATGTGACATGATGACTGACTGTATAATTTGGTTATGTAGTGGATGTAGCAGGGTATAAATAAATAGAGTGAAAATCTAGACTCCTATACACAGCTCTCTTAAACAGTAGCGAAGTGCTCATCATCTCCAGTGGTACAGAATAGAAGCCATCATCCTTAGTGGATATTAACTTTTCATCATTTGCTTTTAATATGCATTGACATTTACACATATTTGTATCTTCTGATATAATTGAACATGTATCAAATGAACAATTATATCAAAATTATATCAAAGCTGAAACACAGTACATAATCTTTGATTGTAAACAAATGTAAGGATTCTAGATGTAGCGATAAAGAACCTACACAAACATATATATTTTATAGATTGAATACTTTGCAAACTTGAAAGAGTGAAGGTTTTGTCATTGATAGAGGAATTAGTCGATGTTCGGATGAGGTTGCCTCCCTCTGGGAACGAGTGTTAATAGCCGTGAAGGAAAAGTATCCCTTCAAAAATGGCTAATTTCACAAAAGAAAAAAACATAGAACCATGACAGATTTACTGAAACTGAATACACCCATGTGTCATTCTGTGTCTAAGGTTCTTTACATTTAAAATTAACAGCATGAACCAACATTTTGGTCCCAGGAATCAGGTGATTTCAAATTCTAGGGAAAATTTTGGAATCAGAGAAACATAAGGATAAGCAGGAAGTATCACAAGAAGAATCTAAAACTGATATTAAGGTTTCTGGTGGAAGTGGCCTTCAAAGGCTCTGGAATCCTTCCAAGCTAATTCTGTTGCACTGCCTATACACAGCAGAAAAGGCTTACAGTCTAGCAAGATGGCTAGCTTGGGTGATGCTTTAATTATTAGATACTGGGATTATGAAACTCTATAAATATCAAGACAGGAATTATTTTGATTTGCACAATATGCTGTGCTCTGAGTGTCTTTTAGCTTGCTAAATTTTATGTGATTTATCAGTCTGATTTTGACAAGAGAGAAAATACTATGTGAGAGCACAATATTTTTATCTTTATTATTTGATGACTCTGAAAGAGCCTTTATCTGCCATTCATAATATATAAAAACTTCTCTTTAAATCTCAGTTCTACTTTTACAAAGATGAAAGATCCGTTTCTACAAAATCAGGTTTTGTGGAGTTCCATACTGATTGCATCTGACTGATTATGATACAAAATCATACAAAATTGTATCTCTACCTGCCCAGAACTCATCCTGGATGTTTATAGACAAATCAATCAGTCTTCTGTGTCTGAACAGTGAGAACTGTGAAGATGTGCTAGGAATGACCTACAGGTACTTTTCTTGAGCCCTTAGAAATTGACAAGCCATTTAGCCCATTCATTGGTGGAACTGAAAACCTACTGCATCAGGCAAGTCTGCTAGCTGAAGGTATTAAATCAAGTTTCTAGATCTGGCCTATGTGAAAGGAAGAATCTTTTTATTTGCACGCTAAATAACGTCTACAGGCAAGTCACATTTGCAGTACTGCCTGCTGGCATTTTCTTCTCTGTGCTCAAGTCCACGGATCTGCTCTATGCAAGGGATTCAATCTTCTGCAAAATAGCAATAGAAACAGCTTTTTCAGTCAAATACAAGACAAAGTTTTCTCACCCATTACAATTCTCTCCATTCTTCCTTCCTTCAGTGGGAGGAAAATAGGTTTTCCTGACATAAATTCCAGCATTAAAATATCTAAATCCTAGATTTTCTTATCTACTTTTATGTGAATTCTGAAAACTTTTTTATCTTGCTAGATAAATCTTGATAGAGAAAAGCCTGAAGCAGAAGAGAACAACTCCAGGACGAGCCAAAGCACTCTTAATGCTTAGTATGTTCACCTCTGTACCATTTCATGTTGCAGATTTTTCTTTACTCCTCTCTGAATTCTGTCCTATAAAGTCAAGGAGTCAAGCAGCATACACTATCCCAAAGTAACAACCTGACAATTGCTGCATGATAGTTAGTGATTATATATTGCTGCCTGGGGAAGCATTTATCTGAAATTACATGGGTCTAAAGAAGTGATACAGAATGAAGGAAAATTACTATTTGTTAGAAAGAGTTAGGACAAGTATATGGATTAGTAAATGCCGCTATTGTGGATCATCTCTGTTAAGATGTGCATAAACGATATCTGATTCAGCCACAGAACATCTAAAAGTTTGACTTCCAAACGTTCAAATAGGCTACAACAATGGTTATCTACAGCGTTTGTCAAATGATTCTAATAATCGTATTCACTGTATTTCTTCAGAAAATCTAATAGGCTGTAGAAATACCCTCTTTATTCCAAATTTGAGTCATAAGGAAAATCATGCATCAGTTACTTGATATCTGTGTATTGCATCACACTAATTGGTCTGGTGGTGGGTTTTTTTGTTTGTTGTTTTTTTCTTTCTTTGGAAGGGGAATAGGGAGTCTTCTTTGCTGGGTAATATGAATCAGCAGGGCTGAGCTCTTCCCTAAAGGTCTAACTACTAAGTAATTAACAGAAGTCTGCCACCTATTTTGCCATACTCAGGCAGTTTTATTTTCAGAATGATACTTTTCACTGTACTGCATATGAGATCAAATTGAAATTATGTTTTGGTATCTTTGTTTCTATGCAAAACTTATCACCAAAGAGGATGTATCAATAAATACATTAAATAAATATTAACTTAAAGATGAACGGAATAGGCAAAAATAGCACCTAATAGCAGTATAGATTTCCACTGTACTTCAGCTAGCCTTAATGCCAGCAACTGGACCATGGGAACAAAATTCATCTATTACAATTTAATACCCCTCCTTAAATTCTTATGGTTTTATTATAATGAAGTGCCATTGTACATGGTGTTCAGTAATGCTGGTCTTTGGAACTGTCAAGTTTAGCATTCTAAAACTTTGCTCACTTTTTGTCTTCTACTCCTGTTTCAGTGCAAATCTGTGTGTTCCAAATACAATGGCGACTGCCTGTTCATGGTGAAGCTGCCATCACAAAGGATCAGGGAGGTTCATATCACTATCTATTGAGAAAGGATCAGCTGGAACCCTTTCAGATCCTCATGTGCAGGCATGCTTCAAAATCTCATCCACTTGGTTTCTTACCTTAAAGTCTGGCTATTTTATCTTGAAGCTAGGCTGCTTCATTTAAAAGGAGCGAAAGAATAGCTGGAATTAAATGGGCCCTACTTCATTTTTCTCCTGCTGTAGTGTAGATTTAGCATTGCTGCTGATTGCCTCTGCCCACCCTGCCTCTTGCTGATTGATGCCTGTCAGAAGAGCTCTGTCCTTTTGTCCTTGGTTACACCAGTTGCCTAATCCTATCAAACCATACTTCCTGGATTCCCAGACTTGATTTGTCTTGCAGAAGGAAACAAAAAAACCTGTAAAATCATTTTACTTAACATAAGAAAAAGTGAATGCACTGGTGATCTTAAATATCTTTTATAGTTTCAAATGAAAGAATTTTGAAGATAAAAGTTCCAGTAACACAGAAAAACTAAGATCTAGCTAGAAAAAAAAAAATACTTTCAACAGGCAACCACAAAACAAGAAAAAGCCAATTTCAGAAATGCCACAAGTCTCTTGTGCTGGCCCTCTCTAGGGCTTTCCCTGAGAAACTATTTGGGTGCTAAGACTAAGAAGCTGGCACTACAGAAGGTGCTGTGGGTTTTGAGATAGTGTTTATCTAACCATGGGAAGTGGTAATGCAATGCAGTAGTGCTCAGCCTTCAAGAAGCTGTTTCAAAGCCAAATGAGAGTTTTGGCTTTGAAGCAGTTTCTTCCCCCTGGTAGCCCTGGTACGACTGCATTTTCTCAGTTTGGGTCAAATATGGCAAAAATTATAGAGCTGGAAGCCAGTTTACAGGCACAAAGCTGCAAATTAGACCCTTCTCTTTAGATATTTCATTGAATTTAAATTTACACTGGAATACTTTGAGTCTGAGCCTTTATAAAATGATAAAGCCCTTTATGAAACAAAAACCCTGGAAAGTATAAATAATCTTCCACATATGAATATTAATCTTATAATTTATTTAGAATTTATTTCTCAGAGTATATCTACTTTGTTCTGTCAGATTTGGGTAGAATGTTTCATATTCATCCACACCCCCTGCACACTGCCTTGCATCTGGAATGAGACTGGGTGCAAATGCAGGAAGCTTACGCAGGAGTTGGACATTAGCTGTAATCCCTGTTTCTGCATTTTTAGGAAAATTCTTGACAAGATACAATTTTAATTCATTTTAAAGGCTAGAAGTCAGTGGACCAATGCAGTCATTTTCAAGGTTCCCATCACAGAAATGTTTTGGATGAAAAATTAAAACTGAAATAGAAATTGTAAGTTTTGCTGGTTCTGCTTATGCAGGGCAGCAGAAAGTGGAACAACTAAAATAGCAGCAGCTTTCAACTGAAACTGGAGTGGTGCCAGCATGCTGTTATTTTCCATAAGGCACGTTAGAAAAGAAATGTGTGTTTAATATGCTTGTGTTCAAAGATTTTTAAAAAGATGTAGGTTGGCTAAATGTAGGTGGTGTAGTTTTAGATGCAAAGCTGGTAGGAAGTGTGATTTTTATTATATTTTCTCAACTACCTCATAGCTGCAGAAGCTGTTATTGTGAGCTGTGAGGCCTGGGGGCTGGGGCCAGATCTGAGAGGGAAAATTCACCATGGCCCTTGATAAATGGTACCAAAACCCATAATTCATCTGTTTGGCTACTCACGTATTTAAAATGAAACCTTAATTCAAGGTCAAGTGAACTGCAGTTACCCTTGAAAGGTCATTTGTTTTCTGTAATCTAACTGGAAATATAATTTAGGAGCATTAGCTCAGTTCTTATCCTGCTGTTTGGTTTCATCCTGCAGATTCTCCATCTCTGTGCAGAAGCAGGAAAAACAAATGCCTCTCATAGCTTTACTACATATATTGAGTTGGTGTTCAAGATTCAGTGTTAATGACACTTAGTATTAAGGGCTTTGATCTGTGTTACCAGGCATGCTGCATAGAGCCAGAACAGAGGCAGCTCAGGGAAGAAGACAGAAGGTGATTTAGGGCTGGGAGAGCTTTTACTCAGTACTCATCCCCTTCTACTCTGCCTTCTGTTCTTGGTATCCACCACAGGCTTGTGGAAGCCATTATTTCTGCAACTCCCTCTGCCTCCTGGATGCTGCTAGCAATTGGTATCATTACTTCCTGGTCTGTACACACTAAGCATCGTGAATATAAGCAGACTGAAGAGCTGTCTTCCTTGAAAATTCTTGACGTGTTTTTCTCAGACTTATAGCCTTCCCAGAAATAGTTCTGTACACTGCTTGCCATCAGTCAGTAAACTTCATGTCTTGCTCCACCTTCACAGATAACCAGAAGAGATCAGTATCTCCTTTCTCACATTTCCAGTGGCATCCTAGCTTACGGCTCACTTCTTCAGCAATGTAATGATAAGCAAGGAAGCTTTATCATAGTTTGTCCAAGAATAAACAACCCTAACAAAACAGAAAAAGCAATTTTAGAGATTTCTCATTGCTGGTTTCTTCAATACCTTTAATTCTGCTTGAATTTAGGCAGTAATCCTTGTGCATGCAGATCTCTTCCAAATTACCAATTCTTCCTTCTGCAGTGCTTTTTGTTCTCTTTTTGTTTGTTTCTACATTTGAAGATCACCTCAGTGCCACAAAGCAACTTGGCAGTCTGCATTCCCAGTGTTGTATTGTCAGTTGTTGCAGCCACAATGGGCTGCACTGTAAGCAATTTTTTTCAAAGTTTCCCTGAATTTTATGCACTTGTTAGTGGTTAAAATAAAATCTAACACGATGTATGTGTTCTGGGAAGGATTTACACCTTTAAAATACAGTTTTGCAGGGTGGTCATCTGGGATGTGTTTCTTATTCTCCTCAGGTAAGGTATACTTGGATGCCCACAGTCCTCAGAGATTCATGACTACATGTGTTATTCCTATTTCTCTTTATCCTTAGCACAAGCTTTGGAAACTATAAACACAATTAAAATTTTTGTTAATCATTTCTGCATCTTTTGCTACAAGAAGTGAATAATATAACTGATATTGCTTAACAAAGCAGTATTACAAAGCATTAATGAAATGAATGTTCTATATTTAAAATTATATTTTTGGACATCAGGTAAGTACTGGCAGTAAGTTTTATTTCAAAAGTGTGTCATGCGTTTTGTATATTAACTATTCAAAAATTCATGAATTTGCTGACTGTCATTTAAAAAGGTTTAAAATAAGCATCTACAGTGAATACACACTTACAAAAATTTTTGTTTTTCTTTTTCAGACTTTTATAGTATTGAATAAAGGGAAGGCAATATTCCGATTCAGTGCCACCTCTGCCCTGTACATTTTAACTCCATTCAATCCTCTTAGAAAAATAGCTATTAAAATTTTGGTACATTCATATCCTTTTGCAATTTGGTTCATGAAAAAAACCTCATATTTCTATTTCATTGCAAATAGAAGTTTTTCGTATGTTATTATTTTTTTTCAGCATTAGAATTATGGTAAGTTTCTATCAATACAAGGAAATTTGAATATATTATTTAAATACATTTGATTATATTATTCAAATACATCATAGCTATCCTGTCAAATTTTGATACTTTAATTATGGAAATTTACAGATGGATTAGAAAAATCACTAATCTCTGGATTTGTAAATCTTTTTCATTTTTTAAAACAGTCTTGTTAATTTAAAGACAATTGAAATATGCAGGAATATTTCAGAAAAATTTCTCCAGACTTATGTTAATATTAAATTGTTACATGCTCCTGATTCTTTTTTTGTGCTATGAAGCCTATCAATAGTAGAAGTTATATTTAGTAATGAAAGCATTTTGTACTCATAAATTCCAGAAAAGCTCTCTATTTTAAAATTTTGCAATCTACTTAATTGGAAATATCATAAGCCACTGCCAGAAAGCAGCAGCAGCAGCAGCATAGCAGGCAGTTTGCAATGTCTTTGTATGTGCAAATGATTAATGATTGGGGGATCATAACTGATGGGACTGTGCATGATACAAGGTTTTAGTCTGGTATCTAGATTGGTGCCTGATGTTCATAACAGCTGATGGACATTTCTAGAGAATGAGGTTTTTGTGCAACTTGTTGTACAACCCCAGGAGTGGGAAAGCAATCACCACATGGAAACGTTAGCATAACAGTAAAAGTAGAGCAGTTACTCAAAGGCAGAAGTCTAAGACTTACTAGAGATTGCTGGGGCAATTTTCTAAATATTTTCTAAGTATTTGGCTAAGAAGAATAAAATGGAGGGCTGCTGCTGATTCAGTAGACCTTTTCCTCTAAGCTCTCTCGAAGTTAAAGCAATGAGAGGAGGGATGGAAAGTGCCTGGAAAGAAGGGAGCAGCTGGGGACAGTAAGGAACCTGACAGACCTGCAGGCATCATGGTGATGATGGTGAGAAAAAGGAGCCAGTACTGTCAGATTGAAGTTATTCTTATCTTAAATACAGAAGTGGTTTTTTTCGTTTGTTTTGTTTATTTTTTTTGTTTGTTTGTTTTATCTTAAATGGAAGGACAGGTTTGTGGGGTTTTTTGTTTGTTTATTTGTTTTTAATTCAGTACAAAGCAAACACTGCAAGTATTAATGTGTTTGGTCACCTACAATGTTCCATAATGCATTTTAGGTTTTGGATACTTATATTTTGTCAAGGTTAGCTTATAAGATTAAAAAAAAAAAAAAAAAAGGCAGTAATGTTGTTTACTATTTTTACTAATCCTATGACTTTTATCAGTAAACTCTACAGCCCTGCTTTGAGGCAGGAGTTTGGCATTGTAGTCTCTGTAAAAGAACAGTGCCTTTTGCTTTCAGTGCAAAAGATGTATTTTGAGCACAGTGAAACTGGTGCATCTTGGAGAATCTCCACATACATGTCCTCTGAATTCCCTGAACCTCTGTAAATGGGGCTCCAACCACATGTGCCCAGACACACAATCAGATGTTGTTCACTCAGCAAGGAGTCAGAGTGTGTCTCTTCTAGAGCTCTGAGACTTCTGATATTGTTCTTACTTCACTGTTGGTACCTATTGTAATAGCAGTCCCCAAGAACTGGTAACAGCATGAATTTCTCTGCTGACTCACCCCCTGGTATTCTGCCTGCTTGACTTAAGGTAAATTATTCAATTTTGAAGGCAACACAAGAGTGATGGAGGATGGCCAGACTTATGTAATGAATGGGAACAAATGGAAAAGTTAGAAGAGATGGGGGGTGAGAAGACAAAAAAATGCAGGCAACAGTGGCTGGAGTTGCAGGGTGCAAGGAGTATTAGAAAGGATCAAGGAGAAGCATAAGAGAAAAAGTGGTACCTTGGAAAGTATCTCTATGCTAGCTAGCCTTTGGAAACTGAAATTAGTGATATTCAGTATTTTCTCACTACCAGGAGCTATCTGGAAAACCAACTAGCAGTGTTTTTTGGTTTTTTTTTTTCCAGATTTCCATCTTCCACAAAGTCTATCAGGCAGTAGGCCACTTCATCTGTTCCAGGAAGTGGCTGGCTTGAGGTTGAGCAGTAGCTCTAAATGAAAACCGTTCCTGTGCAGGAAGAGTGTGAAAAAGAAATCGCTATATATCAGAATTGTTCACATATGTGTATAGTTATATTCTTATATAATATAAAATACTAAATTAAGGGAAGTTTAAGATTGTAATACACTCAAAATGTGAGAGAAGTGGAAAAAGAGGCACAGGCACTGAATGTACCAATTATGTTTGAGGTTCTCATATGGGAAAGCATGGCCAGGTTTAAGACTTCAAAGTACATTATCCCAGCTGAGCATCTGTTCATCTGTTCCCTTTAAGAGTGAACAGCACTTTGGCCATGCAAATCAAACCCATGGTGAGTTGTGTACAGACTGAGCAGTGTGCAAGAACCTACCTGTGGCCTTTGTTATTAATGATACAGAGCTGTAAACCCACAATGTACCACACAAAACTAAAAACTCAACTCTCCCAAAAAGGCATTTAACTTCTTTAACTGAAGCTACAAACGTCTCCCAGCTTTATTCCTAAAATTCATAAGGATCCAAGATTTAGATTTTTGTAGATACTTCATTTCCTACATAGCTGAAAGATATAGAATAAAGAAGGAAGAGATCCTTCTGGCAAATTCGATTTGATGCACAGTGCTGATTTGCTCAGAGAAGACAGTGCTTCATGTCTACCAAAGGAGTTTTTTAGGCCTTCTTCAGTCTGATTTCTCACTTCTGAACACTGGCCATTTTGATTTAACATTCTTTCTAAGTAGCTTTGTATGTGATATACATGGTGATAGAGCTCTTTGCTTAGCCCTATAAAAGTCATGACAGCTTTCTTTATGCTTCAGCATCAAACATATGTATTTAGCACCAAGAATATTATCTGAATGGATAGTGTTTATCCTACTGGCATAGATCACATTTCTGCCATTTTTAAGAATATTCCTAAAATAAGAATCTTGTTTGTTTTCCAGAGTGCTGTATTTCTAATTACATTTTATGTACTTTGTTTTATGAGATAAATGAAACTTCCAGGAGATATCTCCATGTTTTTCAACTACCAAAATTAATTCGCTTTGGACAAGGAAATTTCTCAATTAAATAAATTCAGAATCTTGAATCCTGCCTGTGGACTGTGCACACAAGCACCATCTAGGATAATAATTAATTATTCTATGCAAATAACAATGATTTTTGCTATTCAAAGCTTGTATGACAATGTAATCCCCCAAATGAGTTGTCACTTTAATGAAAGGTATCACTATATTTACTGCTTATTCAACAATTTAGATAAATGACACCTATAGAAATTGGGCAGGTAAATCCTTCCCTGTGATTTGAATGTTAACTTGAAAGTATATGCTTGAGTCTGAATGCGTTAAGTAATTATCTGAATGCTAGCACAAATTTTCTGCAAAATTTAGGTTGAAATGTAACTTTTCCTCCTCCTCTTTCATTTACAGTGAAGGTTGCTCTTTTGTTTGCTTAGTTATATTTTTATGCTAAAAAAAACCAAAACAAAACAAAACAAAAAACCCTCAAACTAAAAAATGCTATGTACCTATTATTTTTTTTTTAATGAAATTATAATTCTTGGGCTCTTACATGCAACTTCATTTGTAAATACTTTTCATGCAAGTATTTTTAAGGAATATAACATATAAAAAGATGACTAGAGGAAAAATTAAAGTCAAACGTTTGGCATAAAGGTGTATGTAATATTGCCTATTTTCTGCTGCCATCGTGTGGCTACTTTGGATCAGGTTTTAGTCTACACAATTACAAATGGTAATATTTTACTGCACTTAAAATCTCTGGTTGATGTGACATTGCTTGAATTGCTATTGTAATTCCCTTAACTATGATTTACATTATTCAGCATGCTTATTATGTGCACTATTTTGACCAACTGTGTGTTTATGACCATGAGTAACCCTCCGGACTGGACCAAGAATGTAGAGTAAGTTGCACATTTTACTTAAAGATATCCATGCCTCTGACAGTTCCTCAGTAAGTCAGTATGCTTGCAACTGCAGTTGTGTGCTGGCTGGAACTATCATGAGATAGTATTTCCTCTCTATACTATGTAGAAATGTTGGATAATTATTCAAATCTATTTCTGGGAGAATATTTGGGTTGACAAAAATAGAAGTTATTTATGGATATTGTTGTACTTGGATTCCACTAGTTCTTTATTATCTTCATGGTTTAGCATCTACACCATGTGTTAATGCCACTACATTAAGAGTAGAACTGTGGCTATTTGTAGATGCCAGGTAAAGACAGCATATATCCACATGTATTCTTAAAGTGAAATGTATTCTTAAAGTGAAACTTTATGTGCATGCTTGTATTCTCCCTTTTCTAAAGTTAATACTAGTTGGACTCGATTTTAGTGGTTCTGACAGTATCCAGTATCTTATGCTCACAATGTTCTTGGATCACGGAATGGATGTAGTATAATTTTAAACTGAGTGTCACTGATAATTTAAAAAAAAAATGTTATATATTTTATGGTTTTATTTTATGGTTTTATTTCTTTGATTTATGCATAAGATCAGTAATTCTGTATTTAATGTGCATGAATTCAGAAATATATACAGTAAGTATAAAGCATGTCAGAAGACACTGCTTTTTACCACATTTCTTTTCAGTGCAAATGTAGAATATTATTACTTATTTCAATTAATTTTTCTTATATTTTCCAGGTACACCTTCACTGGAATATATACGTTTGAGTCGCTTATAAAAATTATTGCAAGAGGCTTTTGCTTAGAAGATTTTACTTTTCTTCGAGATCCATGGAACTGGCTCGATTTCACTGTCATTACCTTTGCGTAAGTTTTTGTTTTTTTCTTTTTCTTCAAAAGTAAAGGGCAAAAAGGGCATGAAATTAGTATCAATACATATCAATTTCATCAAATAGAAATACTTCTATGAATTTACTTTGTCTAAAACAATTTTCACATTCTAATGTGAATATATTGATGTAAAACATAAATACTGCGGAAGCCATTAGTTCAGTTAGTATTAGGCTAATTTCATGTCCTGCGTTTTTTTCTCTGAGCAGAAAAGGAGCATCCCTTTGACTTCATTCCACAAACTTACCAATCTAGTCTAGATAAATTTTAGGCTTTCAAAGTTAAATCACTGTGATTCACTTCAGAGAAGTTAAAATTAACTGAAGGCCCTGAAAGCATATTAATGCAAGGCAAACTGCAATGAAAGGTAAACCTCTGACTGTTGCTATTTAATTTTTTGCTAAAAACGCCAAAGTGGTCTTGATGAAAGACCCAAGTAAGTAGCATAAACTTTGCCTAAATTCTGAATAACTGTGATTTAATCCTACAGGTATGTAACAGAATTTGTAAACCTAGGCAATGTTTCAGCTCTTCGAACTTTCAGAGTATTGAGAGCTTTGAAAACTATTTCTGTAATCCCAGGTAAGAAGTAACTGGTGTAAGGTGTTAGGCCCCTTGTACCTCCCAACTGTTCCTTTTTATCCTGTCATTGTGTTTGTGTGTGAACTCCCCTATTACAGATATGTGACAGAGTTTGTGGACCTGGGCAATGTCTCAGCGCTGAGAACATTCAGAGTTCTCCGAGCTTTGAAAACAATATCAGTCATTCCAGGTGAGAGCTAGGTTAAACACTGAGGCTGACTGTTGTTCCACAAAGGCTATACTCACGTTTTTGAAGCATAAGCCTTATTTCTTTCCACAAAAAAAAAGAAAAAAAAAAAAAAAAAAGCAGGAATTGGAAGATATCAGAATTTACTGAAATCTCTGATTCATTGCTTTTTAACATGAGCTCTTTCCTTTTGAAATCAGCCTTTGAGTTTAACAGATTCTTGCATGAGACATTGCAATACAAAGCGTGTGTGGTTTTCACCTTCTGATGTCAAGCTTTCTTCTCCACATTCAATGAATATCAGTTACCCTGAAGTTTTCTTACCCATATGTATTTTACCTACATGATGTTGTGTCGTATTTGTTGTGGATTTTGTGTCTTAAAAATAGAACTGTTTTAAATGTTGATTAAGTAACAAAGTTAATGGAATAAGATAATAAAGAATAGCATGGGCATTGCATGGGGGATTTATTATCTTAAACTTCTATGATTTTCCAAACCATCTCCAGTTTTATAGCATTAAATTTAACTGAATTTTTTTATAAACAGGCTCTTTACTACTGTCTTCTAATTCTAGTATGTTATAAAACTGTTAATAGCAAAGGTTTGGGGCAAGAGGTATTGACAAACAAAAAGAAAGAAGACTTTTCTGCAAGATTCATGTATAGCATGAATAACAAAGTCACTTGTTTTAGTATTAAAACAAGTATTTTGAAATATATGCAACTCATTCCATTTACTGTTTCAAATGAACATACACTTTGGCTTTTTATTCATTTTCACAAGTGAAAAAGCTCTTCACAAAAGTGTTATTTCACAGACATTATGATCATTTATTTGGGCTTCTGCATGAAATCTATAACTTTACTGGGAGATACTGTCATTTTTTATGCTTTAAAAATCTTTTGAACACCAGAATAAAAATTCCTTTACATTTTCAGGCTTGAAGACTATTGTGGGAGCCCTAATTCAGTCTGTGAAGAAGCTCTCGGATGTTATGATCCTGACTGTGTTTTGTCTGAGTGTATTTGCACTAATAGGGCTGCAGCTGTTCATGGGCAACTTGAGGAATAAATGTCTGCAGTGGCCTCCAGAAAATTTCACTCTGGAAACAAATATAACTTCCCAGCTCAACAGCACCATTGGTGAAAATGGTACACTGGTTAATTCAACAGTGACTCCATTTGACTGGAAGGGGTACATTGAGGATGAAAGTAAGTATTGTCAGCATAATTGTTATTAAAATGTTCTATAAATGGCTCAGTTCTTAAGAATAAGATATATTTCAAAGCAAGTTTATCAAAGACTATTGTGTCATTTCTGACAGATATCAGAGACTTCTGACTTCCAGTGAGAGAATCCAGTGAAGTGCTTAGAATTATCACCACACATCCATTCTTGTACTTCACCACTCCCATACTTAGAAAAGTTTATTTATGGTCTGACATAACTTTATGTTAAAATTTAAGTTTATTGTTCTTATCAGCTTCACCACAGGCCTGAAAAATAAATTATTCCCCAACCTTAATTAGTGTCTCTGAGATAGTTAGAGACTGCACTCAAGTTACCATGCTCTGTTCTCTTCACTTTCAATCTTTTTTCCATCATGTTTTTTCTCTGAAGATTTATTTTTTAGATCTAAATCTCTCTTCTGTATTCTTTCTTGCTCATAAACATCCTTCTTATGGCACAGAAGCCACGTCCAAGCATTTCACCTCCCTGTGTTGCCTGGTGGTTGGGTTAAGCTGGCAAGAGGCAGTCTAGAAGGACTGTGCTGCAGCATAGTAACTTGTGCTTTATATATCTTCTGCTAGTGCTTGCCTTTGTTTACAACTCTAGCATCATTAAATCAAGTTCAGCTTGTGATCTTCCTGCCTCCTGAATCTTTTACAGACATTAAACGCATTAGGTTTTCACTTTATATTGGCACAGTTCACTGTTCCAGCCTGAAAAGCGCCGTTTTCTCTGACTGTCTTTGTGACTCTCCTGGATCTTTTAAATTGTAATGATTTCCTGAGACCTACCTGTCACCCTTATGAGATCAGTATCATTCACAAATTTGACAAGATCATATTAGTTAAAATCTTGAGTAGCACTGATCTCAGACAAGTCTCCTCAGAACTCGTTTTGATGCATCTTTCCATTTTGATCATTTCCCATCATATTTTCCAAGCTAATACGGATAGTTTGGCAAACTGAAAGTAAACAAACAAATGTATTTCAATACAGTTAAATGTGAGATTGCAAACCTAAGATCCTTGCTTTAAATATCAGTACTGGACAATTTGTAGCAAGACAGGTTCACATGCATAAAGAGGGTACTTGGTAGCATACATCATCTCTAAGAATGAAAAAATTGAAAGGAAGAAGGAAAAGTGAGAGGAAAGGGAAAATTGATAACAGTAGTTAGCTGTGAGAAAGTGCTGGGGTCCCCAGGTGAGTTTCATCCCCTAAGTGTTCTTTCCAGTGCAGCAGGTGATTACCCCATACTACTTTTCCCATAGTAACCGTATATTTTTCATTAGAGTCTGCTCATACTCCCTGTGGGTTTTTCATACTTACAAAGCTATTAGCACTAATTGGAACATGCTTTGATCAGGGTGGGTTCTGAATGACCAGTTGAATTTTAAGCTCATACATGCATGTTATAAGGTCACCTAATACAAACCAAAAGCTACAGCAAATAAGTAGGAAAAAGCTGGAGGGGGAAGGGGATGATTTTCACACTGGGGACAATTGCTTTCCATGAACACCTGCTGTAGCAACGCTGTATTTGCAAACATATTTAAAACAAAAACAAAAACAAAAAACCACCATGAGAATAAGCAAATGAAAAACAGGAGAACAAAGGAAAAGTAGTGCCACAGAAGCATTGCAAAGCACTGTCACAGCAGCTTGTGTGAAAGGTTGCAGAGCTGCAACTGAGAGGCAAGATGCAGAAATGTGATTAGAAGGTCCTTAGCAAGGCACCTAAGGCACTTTGGAGCAGACAGGACTCTAACAAATTGAGACTGAAACTCTGCTAAATGGTATCCTGTTCACATAAATAAATTATTGACTAGGAAGGCAGTATTACCCCTGTATTTAGCACTGCTGCAGTTGCTACTGGAATACTATAAAAAGTTCAATTTAGATGGAATGTTGAAAAAAATGGGGGATGTGCAGAAAAGAGTGCAGTGATTAACAGGCTAGAAAACATGCCTTATACCAAGATAGGCCAGAAGCTCAACCTACTTAGCATATCAAAGAGAAAGTTTAAGGGGTGATCTGATCACAGTTAAGAAAAACCTCATGGGGAACAGATATTTCATCACAGACATATCTTTGATCTCACAGGCAAAGATATAACAGGTACAATAGCTGTATGTCAAAGGCAGTTTTCAAATAGAAGTAATTCTAACTATCATCATGCAACTGATCAGTTACCTCGATTGACTTCCATCTAAATTTCTTAAATTAGGATGTAATCTTCTTGTGAAACAATACTTAAACTTGTGAATTCAGAGAGGCCCCATGCTGTAGTGTACAGCAAAGATTAAGCAAGGGAGACTGCATGTTTCAAGGTCAGACTTCATTTTCTGTCTCTTTTAACAAAGAATCTATAAACTAAAGCTCTGATTTCATTTGGCTTCAAGGAGACCCAAAGTCCCTTGAAAAATCTTGCTGCATTAATTATAGAAAATACTTTAATGAATGGCTCCTTCAACCTGTGGTGTTATTTACATAGAAATTCATATTTGTTATGAAATTATGAATCTTATTATAAAGCTAATAAGCTTTTCCTTTCTTACAGACAGTTTCACAGAAAAGAAATGATCTTGCATCTTCCTGTTCTTTTTTCACATTGGCTATTGGGATATGGAAGTGGTTCTTAAACTAGTTGTTTTGCAGGAGAGTAAGAAAGGTCTTAACTGGAACTCAATGCAGTACAATGGCTCTGTCTAGTAGAAATTATAATTGTTTTAAATGGCTAATAGTTGTGTATATTGCACAAAAAAAAGCATATAAGCCACGTGTTTTCCTCTGAGCTCAATTTTGGGAATATCAGTTAGAGAGACTTAATGTAGGCATTGCTGTCATGAATGAGCCAAACACTCTCTTTTCCCATGTTCAGAGATATGGAATCTGATAAAATTAATGGTAGATCCATTTATCTCATTAAGTCTTTCATAAACAAAGTTTTCTGGGAAATAAATATTGCACTGACTGACCAAAGACACATTTTAGTTATCAATTATTGTTTCCTAATATGCATTATGTGTTTCAAGGCATGTTGTGGTACATACTAGGTAGACTGTTAGAGCAATTCTAAAATCTGTCGCTGCTTCTTGTAGAATTATTCATGTGATGCTTACATTATGTACTCTTCTGCTGAACTGCTCAGCTCAAGAACATGAGATCAAATTGTCTTGGCTTAGCAAAGTCTTAAGGGATGTCTCTGTGCCAGCTCTGTTCTTTCTTTCCTTGTAATTGAGTTGAAATATCTATTCTCTCTTTGCCTCTTTCTTTTAGTGCTCTCTCCGTACTTTTAGTTTTTAAATAAAGATGTTTATTTCATCTTAAACATACTGCCAGTGAGTCTTCTATGAAGTAGATGGAAACAGCCTAAAAGAAATAAATGGGCTGATCAGGTAGGTGCGGAACTCTCGAAGACCAAGTCTGATAGAAAAGACAAGTCATCTCCTCAGTCACTTGAAAGGATTAAGAAGCTGCAGTCAGCAGTGCATAGAGATGCATGATATTTGCCTGAAATCCAGAGGAATGGAGTCTCAGGGCCAGCCCAGATGCTTTTCTAGATGTACAAAATCGTTGTTGGACGAGTTTGGTAATGCTGACCCCACCACATGTGGGTTTGTCTCTTCAGTAGTGTTGCAAATGCTTCTTAAGTACGCTTTCTGCTTATCTGATGCCAGATGATCTTGCAAGAGCTGCAAGTTTCCTGCTTTCCTTTGTGCTGGGTTTCACAGGGGTTTCATCCTTGTCCTGTCACTAAAAGAGTGTTCCTCCTCATTAACTGATGATTTTCCTCAGACTATTTACTTATGAAGCACAGACTTTTCTTCAATCTGTGTGAAACATCTCAGTATTTGTTTCATGAAATAACAATTATGCTCAGTCATTACCCTAAATTTACCCAGACAACTGTAAGTTCCCTTGAACTGAAGTACTTGCCTGCCAGGGATTTTTTTCCACATTTTCTCTCCAAATAAAGGGAAACCAGCCATGTGCCTTGGATGTAGCGAGAGCCTTTTCACGTCACACTGGCAAAATACCATTGTGAATTTTGCATTTAGTTAGGGGCATGTACTTACACAGCTTTGTTCAGCTTGTGTTGTTAGAACAATTTTCCTGTCATGACAATATTTTGAGCATTTGTATCTGCCATCCTGCATAATGTGGTTGTATCAGAGTATGCAGAGAAAGCCTATTGGCTATTGCCTGTGGAACTGGCAGGTCAGCAGGCTTCACAGCACATCTTGTCTAAAGTTTTCACACCAGCCTTCTTCTAGTGGTTTGGTTCAACTACTGCAGTGCTGTTAACGAATGACTGCACTATGTATACTTTATCAGGACAGGTTTGTGTTCTTCCTAACCAGCTGTTAAGTTCCAACATGTTTTAAGCACGATTAGCTGACATCATGCAGAATAAGGTTTCTTTCAAATGGGTCAGCTGTGGTCAGCATCAAGCCAGCTAACTTTCCTACTTGCAGGTCAACACATTGCAATTCTGCAATGCATGCCAACCCAACACGACAGCTGCAGCACAGAGGAGACTGTACCCTGTATGGCCGAGTAGATACTGAAACTGACTCCTTCACAGTGTCAAACACAATCTACATACAGCTGCTAACCTATGGCCTACCTCCTGCGGCCAGCAACATGTTATGCCTATGACTGGTGGCATCTCCTCAAACCCAGTACTCAGTGGTAACCTTCTTCAAGTTTGCTTCTGTAGCAGCCTGACTTCACCAGCACAGTATATGCAGCTACAGCCAAGTTTGAGCTCAGTTGTGCTGGTAGTACTTCAGTTGAGGCCATTTTAAGGAGACCAGCAGGTGGAGCAGAAAACCAGTGGGAGTTTTAATTCTCCTCAGGCAGCAAAAAAGGAACAGTTCAAAAGTGCAGCAGCTGCAGAAGTGCTATTGTAAAAGTCTGCTTTGAGGAGAAAAAAACCAAATTCAAGTAGATAGTGAATGTGCATCTTAATAGGCACAACTTTTTGCTCATCATCTCTTTATTCTTCTAAGGACAGATAGGTCAATGTTGTTGCTGTCTAAACCATCTAAAAAGCCCCTTAAGTTCAGGATTACTAAACAACTTTTGAGATGCTTAGTTACAGAGTGATTTGGTGGAGCCTTCCCATTATTTCTTTCCCAAGGTTATAAATAATTTCAACATATATACATATCACCTACCTACACAAATGAATATTGCAGTTATTTGATTTAGATATATACCGAACTGTATACCAATCATAAGTCGCATTGCAGACTGTGAGTGCCCATAATAGTGAGAGCCCTTGGGAGCCAGATGATTTTTGCAGAGTTCACTTATCATAGAATCATTAAGGCTCAAAAGGTCTATAAGATCATCTATTCTAACCATCAGCCCATTCCTGTTCTAAACCTTGTCCCTCAGTGCCACATCTACTCTTTTCTTGAAAATCTCCAGAGGTGGTAACTCCCTGGTCAGCCTGTTCCAATACCTCACTGTTCTTTCAGAAAATAATTTTTTTGTAATATCCAACATGAACCTCCCCTGGTTCTACTTTAGGACATTCCCTCTCATCCTGTCGCTGTCACCTGGGAGAAGAATCTTCTTCATCAGAACCTCCTCTCAGCTAGTTGTATAGAGTGACAAGATTTCCCCTTAGCCTTCTCTTCTCCAGACTGAACAATGCCAGTTTCCTCAGACACTCCCCATAATACTTGTGCTCCAGATCCTTCACAGCTTCATTGCCCTTCTCTGGACACGTTTCAGGGCCTCAATATTGTCCTTGTAGTGAGGGAGATACAAGATAACTGCCACATGTGTTGGTAAGTGGCCAACTGGAACTTTTGTCAATGCTGATCAGAAAGTTTCCCTCCTTAAAACAAATTATCAGTACCTTTTTTTTTCAGCTACAATTTAATTGTAAGTGTACAGTATAATGTCGTAAGTTTTAAGTTAGTTCATTGGTCAGTCTGAAAGGAGAATGGTAGAATTCATTTACATCCAGCAGCGTTCTTTGGGATTTTTAGTGCATTTTGGTATTTTAACAATAAGCTGAGAGATGACTTTTAGTGCAATTTGTGGTGGCATTTACTCCAAGTTACACTCCTGCTGAAACAATGCTAATATTCGTTTAAAGATGTATCTGAAATCATATTATTTATAGATCTGGACTATTTGTTTCAGAGAGCTTCAGTTGTTAAAAACAAAAGAACAAACCCACAGATCAATATTCAGAATTTTATTAATTTTTTGAAAATTCTTTCCTAAACAGGTCATTTTTATTTTCTGGAAGGGCAAAATGATGCTCTCCTTTGTGGAAACAGTTCTGATGCTGGGTAAGACAAATTTTTGAGAGATTTTTTTCACAGTGTATAAATTAGATCCATCTTAAGGTATACATCGTATATTTTGAGTGAATATATTCTTTCACATAAGAAGTGATATTAGGATTTTGCATTGCGATTTGGATCAGAGTTCCTGATCCATTGGCAATGTTGTAGACCATTGAGCTCAGTGAACTGCTTAATGAGCTTAGTATTTGCATGGCTGAATCAGTAATTTGCAATTAATGTAGCTACTGCTGGGCATGAGAAGCAACAGATGGCACAGCTAGAAAACACCAGCTATGTTCCAGTTCCTGCTGCATGCAGGAGTACTATCACATTCAGTAGCAGGCAGTAGTTTTCACAGTGACATTAGTTACAGCGTTAATAATTAAAGGAATTATTTGAATTACATTTTAGAAGTTTAGATTCAGCTTTTCATAGTAGGTTTTTATTTGTGCCTTTCCTGTATAATTTTTTAGTGTTCTTTAAAAATTCTCGATTATAAATCACAATTTCTGGTGTTTCTAGTCTGATTAACCAAAGAAAAATACACTTTTAATCACAATCTTCTGTATGTTCCAATTGATAATACTAAAATAACTATATAAGATGACAGCCAGTTTGTCTTTGCAGGCAGTGTCCAGAAGGTTACACGTGTGTGAAAGCTGGTAGAAATCCCAATTATGGCTACACAAGTTTTGACACTTTCAGCTGGGCTTTCTTGTCACTGTTTCGTTTGATGACCCAAGACTTCTGGGAAAATCTTTATCAGCTGGTGAGAATTTTGTTATGGG
The DNA here is from genome assembly GCF_023343835.1 of Lagopus muta. NCBI lineage: Eukaryota > Metazoa > Chordata > Aves > Galliformes > Phasianidae > Lagopus > Lagopus muta. The sequence continues at coordinate 17,323,445 of NC_064440.1, read as the reverse complement.
TGATAGACTAAACATGTTTTTACCTGTAATGCAAGAAGTCTAAAATCAGTTATGTTATCTTACTTTTCAAAGTATAAGAAACAGAACTTTGTCTACCTATTCTTGCTTATGAATGCATTTTTGTTTCCAGACACTACGTGCTGCTGGGAAAACATACATGATATTTTTTGTTTTGGTGATTTTTCTGGGCTCCTTCTATCTGATCAACTTGATCCTGGCTGTGGTTGCCATGGCTTACGAAGAGCAGAACCAAGCAACCCTGGAAGAAGCAGAGCAGAAAGAGGCAGAATTTCAACAAATGCTGGAACAGCTAAAGAAGCAGCAAGAAGCAGCTCAGGTATAATTTAATGGCTTAATAAAGCGCATAACAGGAATTCTTGTAGAGATACTTAAATCCCTGTTTTTTTAATTTGGAGATTAAAACCACTGTGCTGGACTTTCAGTATTGGAGTTAGCTCAGAGATTTTCTCTTCTGCATTGTACTGAGAACAACTGAGGCATAGTCAAGAATATTCAGAACCAGGAATATATTGTTATGTTTTTCTTTAGTCATCAGTACAGTTTGTAAGTGATAAGACTTTGGGGGTGAAGGGGTCTAAAAATTCTGTACAAGTAAAATTTAACAGTTTTGATGTCATGGTTTGCTGAGTGACATGAATTCATTCTGTGATGTGACAGGCAGCAGCAGTGGCAGCGGCGGCAGTAACAGCATCTGCAGAGTCCAGGGAACCCAGTGTCGCGGGAGGAGCAGGTGGGCTTTCAGAAAGTTCCTCAGAGGCTTCCAAATTGAGCTCAAAGAGTGCCAAAGAGAGGAGAAATAGAAGGAAAAAAAGAAAACAGAAAGAACAATCTGGAGGAGAGGAAAAAGATGAAGATGAATTTCACAAGTCTGAATCAGAAGACAGCATCAGAAGAAAAGGTTTCCGGTTATCTATTGAAGGCAATAGGCTGACATATGAAAAGAAATACTCTTCTCCACATCAGGTATTGCATATTGCATGTGTTATTTTTAATAGAAGCATATATTTAAGGCATCGTAGGCTGTTATAAAACAAGTTTCCTGGTACAGTAATGTGAACCTACTGCTTAAAGAAAAGAAACCAGGATTTTCATTACATTTTCTCATTCTTGTTTGCACCTGAGAGAAAGTGCTATAGGTGCTAGGCTGTCTTGTAAAAAAAGACAAAACATCCGAGTGAAATTTAACTTCATATACCTGCTCTTGTAAAAACATTGTTCAAAAATTATATTAAAAATATTCTTCAGCTGATTCAGTTAGTTTCTTAGAGGGATTATACATTATCTATTCTTATTAAGATGTTATGGTGTCTTTCCATTATGGTAGCCTTACATTTTCCTCCTGCTTCGATGATTTTGGAGGTTGGTTCAATATGTGAAGGATGCTGCATATATAAAAAAACATGCATGTTTATAATGTATTTTTGCTTGATGGATATTGTTCAACCACCCAGCTACTTTAGCAGACATTAGGAACAAATTTCATTAGTGCTCAAAACTGGTTTTGATTTAAAAATCCATGAGCAGAGGTATTTCTTCTTGCAAAATATGGTGAACGTACAAAATATTCACAGTAGCGTTAACTTCTGCTAAAAGTGGTTAACGTTATGTAAGAAAAAAAATGAAAAAGATATGTGGTACTAATGGCAATTCTAAGTTTGAAGTTTTCAGTTAATAATCACAAATTTTGTTTGCCTACAGTCTTTGCTGAGCATTCGTGGCTCCCTGTTTTCCCCAAGGCGTAACAGCAGAACAAGTCTTTTCAGCTTCAGAGGTAGAGCAAAGGATATAGGATCTGAAAATGACTTTGCTGATGATGAGCACAGCACTTTTGAAGACAATGATAGCAGAAGAGATTCTCTCTTTGTGCCGCGCAGACACGGTGAACGGCGCAACAGTAACATTAGTCAGGCCAGTAGGTCATCCAGGATGCTGGCAGTGTTTCCAGTGAATGGGAAGATGCACAGCACTGTGGATTGCAATGGGGTGGTTTCCCTGGTTGGTGGACCATCTGTTCCTACATCGCCTGTTGGACAGCTTCTGCCAGAGGTGATAATAGATAAACCAGCTACTGATGACAATGTAAGAAAGTTTTAAACAGCTTAGGCATCATGGCCTTTTCTTACTGCACCAGCCAGTGTTACCTACAGAATGGAATCCTTGGCAATGCTTCCTGGTTGGTCAAGCTGTGAATGCTCCTGCATCTTGTAAAATCTTTAATAAGTTAAACAGATATGGTAGTTTGCATTTACTTACTAATATTCTTATAACTAACAAATGCAATTTGCAGTTTCCATATAGTAAAACATTATCTATACATCCACAAAAGCACTATACTGTATTACCAGGCTATGCATTCATTTTGCTGCTATAAATGTCTGGCTGGTTATGGTCCACAAAATCAAAGTTGCTATACGATTGAGAACAGTATACAAAAATGTTATCATACGTCTGCAATCAGTAAGACACTGTTATTACCAGTATATCAAAATTAGCATTATCAGTTAATTTTGATAATATACGATTCTATATCAGACCCACTAAAAATGTAAGGAAGTAGGCAGTTCTTTATTACCATTTCTTTCTTCTTTCTATATATTTCCATCCTTTGCTGGTGGAGTTCTGTAGTATAAATGCATAGTTAATTGGAATATTGCATTTCTGCACACACTACCAAAAATACAAATTATAAATGTCTGTGTGAACATATTTGCAGCACATATTGCTGTCACTGTGTATGTGTATGCAGATAGGAGAGGAGATCACTGAAATAAATTTCTTAGTTCAAAATTGTCTACTCACATTAATTAGAAATATACTAGCATGAGGAAGCATGAGGAAGTCGTACTTTTCTTACTTGCTACAATTTGTCTAGTGTAAAAAAACTATTA